>NC_134504.1:19845836-19932598 GCF_040206685.1 Ascaphus truei
GGGAGAGCGGAGGGGGGGGAGAGCGGAGGGGGCAGGGAGAGAGGGGGGAGGGAGAGCGGAGGGGGGAGGGGAGAGCGGAGGGGGGAGGGGAGAGCGGAGGGGGGAGGGAGAGCGGAGGGGGAGGGAGAGCGGAGGGGGGGTGGAGAGCGGAGGGGGGAGGGAGAGCGGGGGTCCAGGCTGGGAATAGCAGCTGGGAACTGCAGTTCTCCTCCGTGGGTGAAGATCTGGATGCTGGGCAGATGTTCGCTAATCTGTAACCTTATCTCCTATTAGAGAGGGCAGAGGGAAATCCTAATTGGGATTGGTCCCAACAAAATTCTAAGCACATTGAGATATGAACATGTTCTGTTCAGACATAGATCCTCTCAGGTTGGGGTCTTGCTAAATACACCTTCTTCCTTCCTACACCCTGTCTGTGTCATACTCGGGCCCCGCTTCCTCAGACAGCGCGTCCGCACTGCAAACAGGCAGCTCGTTGAGAGGCACTTCACGTTATCTGCGGTCCATAGGGAGCAATTTTGCGAGCGGGGGTGGTGTGGCCAAAACAGGTCGGAGGGGGTGCGGCCATGACAGGGGGCGGGGCCAAAACAAGCACAACAAAGCAGAGCTCACAGCACTGCAGCAGCCCTGTTTGCAAGTTTTCCCTCTTCCTGGTTTGAAAATTATGATCTCCCATTGGCTATCACTAGCTGGCTTGCCATTGGTTGATGGGAGCCAGTCTGTGATTGGCTCCCTCGCGCACCATGTGACGCGTCGCCGCACGGGAACACGATCCTCAGTAAGCGGCTAAAACTACATTGGCAACTTGTCACTGGTTATATCAGCCAGAGATACTTTACATTTCTCACAGGACTGTTTATGTGCAGAACTCATTTCCTCCCATTGCTGCTTTCTACATCCAGTGCTTCCACTTCATGAAATGTAGTGTTTGAACCAATAATTTTGATCAAGAGATAAAATTACCACTTAAAATCAGCAATACGAGTTAGGCTGTGCCTATAGTGCCGTCGATGGCGACGGCGACGTCACCTGTCGCCGTTGGCGAAAGTTATGTTTCGCCAGGCAGCGGCAGCGCGGGATTACGGCAATTTGATTTGTTCAAGGGCCGTCATGTGACGCGACGGCCCTTGAAAAATCACAATTTTGCCGGCTTCAGGTTTTCGCCGTCGCGTGCACTATAAGGCACGTTCTATAGTGCTGGGCGCGTGCGGAATTTTAGTTGGCTTACGTTAGTCAGCCTTTCTATACAAGGGCCGGGCACGCGCACGGCTGGAGAGGGAGCTGACAGACAGCGGTGAAGATGAAGAAAATCATCTTTTCACACCACTACTGGCGCTGAATGTATGTGTGTGTATATGCATGCGTGTGTGTATATATATATATATATATATATATATATATATATATATATATGTATGTATATATGTGTGTGTGTGTGTGTGTGTATGTGTGTGTGTATGTATTTATGTGTCTGCACAAATCTAATACATTTTTTATTTTTACCAATGTTTTTTTTTTTTTAAATAATAAAACACACACACACACACACACACACACACACACACACACACACACACACACACACACACGCAATATATAACAGCCCTAAGCGCACGCGGCGGCAATGTATTTGTTTGCGGGCGGCGTCGCCGGCACTATAAACGCAGCCTTAGCTTTCTCTAAAACCCGTTCAAGGGGAGGCACAGGGAAGGGGGGGGGAGGCACAGGGAAGGGGGGGGAGGCACAGGGAAGGGGGGGAGGCACAGGAAGGGGGGAGCACAGGGAAGGGGTGGGGGCACAGGGAAGGGGGGGAGGCACAGGAAGGGGGGAGGCACAGGGGAAGGGGGGAGGCACAGGGAAGGGGGGGAGGCACAGGGAAGGGGGGAGGCACAGGGAAGGGGGGGAGGCACAGGGAAGGGGGGAGGCACAGGGAAGGGGGGGAGGCACAGGGAAGGGGGAGGCACAGGGAAGGGGGGAGGCACAGGGAAGGGGGAGGCACAGGGAAGGGGGGGGCACAGGGAAGGGGGGAGGCACAGGGAAGGGGGGAGGCACAGGGAAGGAGGGGGAGGCACAGGGAAGGAGGGGGAGGCACAGGGAAGGAGGGGGAGGCACAGGGAAGAAGGGGGAGGCACAGGGAAGGAGGGGGAGGCACAGGGAAGGAGGGGGCACGCATGGGGCAGTGGGGTGATTGATTGTCCCCAGCAGCAGCATGTGAGCTCTCAGCAGGGTGACACGCACCTTGCTTGGGTGCTTCTGCCTCTGTGGTCTCTGTGCTGCAGTCCGACCTCAGGTTCACTTTCTATGTTTGCAATGGTCTGATTACCAGGAAGTGGAGAAAATCACTACATCCGGTCACTGCTCTGTGTCCTACTGCGCATGCTCACACTAAGAGGCTCATGGGAGTTGTAGTTTTTATAGACTTCCATACAGATAAAGTGTCACATACTGTGCAGATTAGAGACAAGACAGTAACCCCCCCGCCCCCCACACAGAGCCCCCCCCCGCCCCCCACACAGAGCCCCCCCCCCCGCTCCCCCACACAGACCCCCCCCTGCTCCCCACACAGACCCCCCCCCCCCGCTCCCCACACCGAGCCCTCCCGCCTGCTCCCCACACAGAGCCCCCCCCCGCCTGCTCCCCACACAGCTCCCCCCCGCTCCCCACACAGAGCCCTCCCGCCTGCTCCCCACACAGCCCCCCCCGCCTCCCCACACAGAGCCCCCCCCCCCGCTCCCCACACAGAGCTCTCCCGCCTGCTCCCCACACCGAGCCCTCCCGCCTGCTCCCCACACACAGCCCCCCCGCTCCCCACACAGAGCCCCCCCCACTCCCCACACAGAGCCCCCCCGCTCCCCACACAGAGCCCCACCGCTCCCCACACAGAGCCCCCCCCCCCCCCCGCTCCCCACACAGAGCCCCACCGCTCCCCACACAGAGCTCCACCCGCTCCCCACACAGAGCCCTCCCGCCTGCTCCCACACAGCCCCCCCCTGCTCCCCACACAGAGCCCCCCCCTGCTCCCCACACAGAGCCCCCCCCCCGCTCCCCACACAGAGCCCCCCCCCCCCGCTCCCCACACAGAGCCCCTCCCGCCTGCTCCCCACACAGACCCCCCCCCCCTCCCCACACAGAGACCTCCTGCCTGCTCCCCACAGAGAGCCCCCGCTCCCCACACAGAGCCCCCCCGCCTGCTCCCCACACAGAGCCCCGCTCCCCCACACAGACCCCCCTCATCTGGTGTGTTTTTTTTTCCAAACATTTTTATTAGGCAGATATACATTAGACAGACATAATAGGTTATATATAGCCTAATACAAGAATACATTTTTAGTACAGAGATAACACAGAATAGAACATCGCCAAATGAGGCGAGACTTGAGGCCACCTTGTGGACCGAAAAGAAAGAGGCTAGAAAAAGAGAAGGGGAGTGAGGGGAGAGCGAGAAGGAAGGGGAGGGGGGAGGGAGCAGGGGAGCTGGCCGACCCCCTCCCCAGTCGAGATCTGTCAACCTGACTTTAGGAAGGCTTGGTTTGCCCTGACATTTGATGGAGGTGAACATTAGACCTTGTCTAGAGTCAGCCATGGTTCCCAGATTTTATAGAAAGCTGCTGTAGACCGTTTGAAAAAAGCAGTCAGCTTTTCCATAAGCATTACCTCGTTAATCCTCCTTTTTTTAATTTGTTTAGAGTGGGGGGGGGGGGGGGTACTTTCTTCCTGGAGGCCGCAACTGCACATCTCGCCGCTGTGAGAATGAAGGAGATTAATTTCCTCACTGGTCAGTCAATTTCCTCCATTGGCCAGGCCAGTGGATCAATAGGTACTGTGAGGTTTGTAACCTCTTTTATTAAAGTTTGTACAGTGAGCCAATATTTTTGCATTGTCCACCACATGTCCACCAAATATGAGCCATGTCCCCTTTTTGTCCACAGCCTCTCCAACATAAATCGGAGACCAGAGGGTAGATTTGTTTTAATCTTACTGGGGTAAGATACCAGTGAAATAATATTTTATAGATATTTTCCTTCGTCATGGTACATATGGAAGTTCCTGAGGCAGAGTCCCATATTTCGTCCCAATCCTCTCTTTAAATAACTACACTACCGACACACTTTATTGAAGTGTGGTCGGTACCGCAAGCCGGGAAATCTCCCGGCTTGCTAGTGGCCGCCCCTCGGCGTGCCGCGCGTCATAGACGCGCGGTCACGCGTCATCGGGAGCGTGCGCCCCCTGCACGCGTGTCCAGGGGCTCCCCGAGGGAGCCCTGGTGTCCCGCAATCGCGGGACAGCGGCAGGGGGTTCCGGGGGACCCGGCGGACCCGGCAGCGGTAGGGAGAGCGCCCCGATCGGAGGGCGCTCTTCCGCTGCTTCGGCGTGCGCCCGTCACACTCGGGCGCGCGCCAGGCTACTGCTGCGGCACAGAACGGGCAAATGCTCGAATAAACTGTGCCGCAGCAGTATGTTCAATTCCGCTGCCCATTTGAGCATGTATACATGAACAGGGGGGTCCACTGATATCTCCATTCCAGCGTAGATTTTAGTTATTAGACCTTTTTGATGGGTGCCATGTTGACACAACATCTCAAAAATTAGTGAGAGGGGGAAATTCTAATTTTCAGGATATTTTTTGTAGAAAATGCCTAATTTGGAGATATTTAAATGTGTCCAATTCTGGAATGTCATATTTAGTACGCTCAAGAACTTTCCGTAGCTCAGTAGGTCGGCAATCGTCCTGATCCCCTTTGATTTGAGTTGATCAATTGTTTAGATTTACATCCACGGGGAAATGTAGAGTTATTGAAAATTGGGGTGAGTTGTGAGCTGGTGGAGGAGAGCCTAAATTTAGTTTTGGATTTTAACCAGACCTCCCAGGTATGTCTCATCGCTTCCCAACTCGAACTTGTGTGCGTGCATATCTCCTCTATCTATAATCCAGAGGCAAGCTTGCAGAGAGGGCGTTTTAGCGTGGTAGGACTCTATATTTAGCCAGCAATATTGGTTTGGATCAGCATTCTACACCACCGCTTGTCTTAACTGGGCTGCCTGATAATACCTAGATATACCTGGGACTCCCAGGCCTCCTCTCTCTCTTGATGACATCAATACTGACCTAGCGATCCTGGGACTTTTGCCCAGCCAAATAAAATTAAACAGCCTATTCTGGATGTTTTCAGTTCAGAGCTGGGTACACGGATTGGAAGTGTCTGGAAGAAATAGAGTAATCTAGGGAGCATATTCATCTTGACCGAGATCATTCTTCCGATCCATGAGATCTGGTAACCGTTCCACTTATCCAGATCTTTTTTCATTTTCCCAAAAAGAGCTGGGTAATTGTGTTGATATAAAGAGTGGTAGTTCCTTGATACATTTACTCCAAGATATTTGATGTATGAGGAGCTCCATCTAAAATTAAAATTTAGTTTGAGCAGTTTTACTTCTGCTCTCACAAATTTAGGTTTAGGGCTTCAGATTTATCGTTATTAATTTTATAACCCGATAATTTGCCAAAATCTAGTAATTTCCTTTCAAGGTTGGGAAGAGAAATTTGGGGACGAGATAAGGTAAGAACAATATCGTCGGCAAATAAAGAGATTTTATCATTGGTTTTCCCAATTACTTTGCCCTGAATGTTTACATTTCTCGTATTTTGGACGCTAGGGGTTCAATAGTCAAAGCAAAAAGGAGGGGGACAGGGGACAACCCTGTCTCGTACCATTTTTAATATTAAATCTCTCGGCGTTTCCGCCCAGGAGTCTGACCACGGCCGATAAAGCGCCCGGGGGTAAAGCGCCCGTTCTCCCTCCACAAATGAGTCTTTAAAGCCGAATTTCTTCAAAGTGTTGTCAAGAAATAACCAATCAATTCTATCAAACGCCTTCTCTGCATCTAAGCTTAACAAAACTGCCTGTATCTGTGAGGTTGATATGGTCGACTATATTTATTATCTTACGGGTGTTGTCCGAGGCTTGTCTGCCTGCGACAAACCCAACTTGGTCAATATTTATTAATCTAGGTAATATAGGGTTCAACCTATTTGCCAGAATCTTACTGTATAATTTGAGGTCCTTGTTCAGGAGGGAAATTGGGCGATAACTTCCACATTGCATCAGGTCTCTCCCCTCCTTGTGGATAATAGCTAGAGACATCGATGGTGGGATCGGGTTCCCTTCCATAAAAAAAAAAATGAACAAATTCAACAATAAGTAGACAGGATTGGTAGAAATCTCTTGTAATAGACATTGGTGAATCCATCCGGGCCAGGAGTTTTGGGGAAAAAAATTTTTTTCAATATTTTTTATTGTTTTTAGCAAGATACACATCATATAATGAACTTTGTTGTACATATACTGGAGGAGCATTGACAAGTAAAGATGTTACAATAGGCCTCAGCAGTCCTTCATCTTTGCTTACATAAAGTGTTTGTTTTACTCTATTTATTACTGCAATATCACATGCTCCCACAGTTTGGGTTTTAGTAAGAAGCCGCTTCCTCGTGTGTCTTTCTTAGTGACAGGATAGAAGAGAGAAGGACAGAGAAGGGGAGGGGGGGGGGATCAGTCTACTTATTTGATTTTTCGCATTACTTCCTTATGAGTATGTCATATGCCCGGCCATATTTCCCATATTTTATGAATTTGTCCATTTTTTGAGACAGTTTTGCCGAGAGAAGTTCCATCGTCTTTATTTCCCGGAGTTTTCGTAACACTGTCTGTTTAGATGGAGCATTTGCCTTTTTCCAGGCAGCTGCTACAGAGCAGCGGGCTGCCGTGAGTACATGTATTATCATCTTACTTTCTGCAGTTTCTAGGTCATCGATTGGCTTTGCCAGCATCATGGTCAGTGGGTCCACCTCAATCTCTACCCCCAGGTATTCGCGGATCAATGTTTTGATCATGACCCAGAACACCTGAATCTTTGGACAATTCCACCAGATATGAACATGTCTCCTTTTTGCCCGCAACCCCTCCAACACAAATCTGTGGTCCCGGGGTAGATCTGTCTCAACCTATTTGGGGTTAGGTACCAATGAAATAAGATTTTGTAATATTCTCTTTGATAGTAGTGCAGATTGATGTTTTTGAAGCTGCCTCCCAGATATCCTCCCAGTCTTCCCTATCAATTTCTACATTTAAATCTTCTGCCCATTTGAGCATATAATTGTCATGGGAACAACAAGCTGACCTCGCCAGGCCCTGATAGACCTCCGAGATCAACCCTTTGCATTAATACCCTCTCCTACACAGTCGTTCGAAATTTGTTAACGGTTGGAATGTCGATTCTTTGGAGACTGTTTGAAGGTAGTGCCTGATCTGGAGGAAGCCAAATACTGGCAGGTTTACTGTCTGGTATTTTTTCTCCAGTTCTTGGATCGATAAGATCTTACCTTTTTCAATAAAATCATCTGCCACCACCAACTTTAACTGTTTAAATTTATTGAGTCTCTGTGGGAGCCAGCCTGGAGGAACTCAGGGTTATTAAATATGGGCGTTAGTAGTGTGGGCTGAGCCATCAGACCGTGCTTCTCTGTATTTTTGGTCCATATTCTCCATGTACATTTAATTGCTCCCAGTTTTAATACTTCCGAGCAGGTCTCTCTACCCCTCTCAGTCCACAGAGTGGCCGGGAGAGAGAGAGGTCTCGTGTAGGCAGACTCTATCCCAATCCAACAACTTGTAGTTGGGTCATTGTTCCACATTATCACTTGCTTAAGTTGGGCCGCTAAATAGTATTTAATGATATCCGGGACTGCCAGGCCTCCGCATTCTTTTGGTGCTAGCATGATAGATCTAGCTACCCTCTGTCTTTTATTTTGCCAAATAAATTGGAAAATTCTATTATGCATATTTTTCAGTTCAGACATTGGGATATCAATTGGGAGAGTCTGGAAGTAATACAATAGTCTTGGTAAGATATTCATTTTGACCGTGGCTATTCTTCCTAGCCAAGATATCTGGTATCCATTGCAGCTCTGGAGGTCTTTTTTTAGCCTCTCAAATAGGGGCGGGTAGTTGTATTGGAACAATGATTTATACTCCCTTGTTATCTGGATTCCCAAGTATTTGATCTTTGTGGAGCTCCATTTATAATTAAAATTTGTTTGTAATAGTTTAACCTCGGGGTTAGGTAAGGATATATTCGATGCTTCCGACTTATCCATGTTGGTTTTGTACCCCAAAATTTTGCTGAATTTGTCTAGTTGTGAGTGTAAATTCGGGAGTGAAGTCAAGGGGTTGGCTAGAGGTAGGATAATGTCATCAGCAAAGAGGGATATTTTATAGTTCGTCTCTCCAATTTCAATATCACTTATATTTTTGTCTTCTCTAATTGTCGATGCCAAGGGTTCGATGGAGAGAGCGAATAGAAGCGTAGACAAGGGACATCCCTGCCGAGTACCATTCTTTATGTTTATAGGGTTTGAGTCTCCTCCTGGGAGCTTCACTACAGCCATGGGAGTTCTATATAGGGCTCTGATCCCCTCTAGATATTGGCCCTTAAATACAAATTTAATTCGCGTTTGATCTAAGAAATCCCACCTGATCCTGTCGAACGCTTTTGCCCCGTCCAGGCTCAACAGGATGGCCTTCGTGGATGAGAGATGCACATGGTCGATTATGTTTATGATTTTCCTAGTGTTGTCTGAGGCTTGTCTGCCGGGTATGAACCCCACTTGATCTATGTGTATTAGGTTTGGGAGTATGGGGGTTAATCTGTTGGCTAAAATTTTGCTGAAAAGTTTTAGATCCGAATTAAGGAGGGCTATGGGGCGGTAATTACCACACTGTAGTGGGTCTCTCCCTTCCTTTTGTATGACTGCTAGATTGGCTTTAGACATAGATGGTGGAATAGCTGTTCCCTCCAGAAACTCATTAAACATATCAAGAAGATATGGGGCCAGGATCAACTGAAATTTTTTGTAATATTATGTAGCCAGGTCCCCTTTGGCTCCCCGGTTCACCTGTGATAAGGCAGAGAGGCAGGAAGGCTCTCTAGAGGTCGCACAGGCGCAGTTAAGCATAGCGGCGACCATTACAGCTTTGCACAGGCGTAGTAAGGATAGCGCACGCGGTCCCAATGCTACACAGGTCCTGAGTGGACTACAATTCCCAGCAGCCTCTGGGGATTGCCCTTTCACCCACATCATGTGCAGCCAGCCAGCAAATAGGGTTTTGCAGCTTCTCCTGTGGAGGAAGGCTACAATGTTGCGGGGACCACGTTTGGCAGTTGGATCCAGGAAGAGATTGGGGAAGGTAGTGTACACAGAGCAGGGCTCTGCTGTACTAGGCCAGAGAAACCCCAGGCCCAGGTAGGCCCCACTCCCCACTAGGTTAGTGGGTAAGTTCTTAGGGAAGGCCCCTTAGATAGGACCCTGCCCTGAGGTGTGTGTAATCTTGTCAGTGGCACAGCTGCCTTGCTGTGTGCTCTGACTAGAAGACACAGTGTGGCCTTAAGTGCAGCCACAGCAGTTAGCTTTGGCTGTGTCAGTGAGAGGCCCCTCATAGGAAGAAGGGGGGTTGCTTTCTAAGTTGCTCAGTGTGTGTAATATCACCAGTGCCAGTTGCACGTGGTGAGCTGCCAGAGTCTGGGATCAGACAGAAGTTACAGGGAGAGTTCTTCTGCGTGCAGTGACTAGGGTAGAGGTATACCCCAGGGCCCAGTTAGTCCCCTATGACACCAGAGGAAGCTGTATGGTATAGGGTTGGCCTTAGGACAGGGACTCCTTCACCCTATTCAGAGCAGCAAGAGGGTTGCTGTCTGACAGCGTGTTCAGAGACTTTGTTAAAGAAGCACTCCGGCTGGAGATCCTTTTCCTGTGGATGCAGAGTGTGCACCCACTCCTGCAGAGAGCAGCGCAGCACGCCGTGGGATCACTGTGCGGTGCTGCTGAGTTCCAAGGATTTTCCTGACCAGGACTGGTCAGGGAGGTAGTATATATTAAGTGCACCACCGGGCCCCAACACAGGGAAGCGCTATCCCTCACACTCACACTGGTCTTTATTGTTGGGGACACTCAAGAGACTGCGGGGAATGTGATGATGGACATGTGGGTGGGGGAATGGTATGCATTCAGAGTGATGCACTGTTATTGATATATTGTTTTGATGTTATGCAAAGAGGTGTTATTGGAGTTACAGGTTATGCTCAGTAAATACTGTTTATTCACACGGTGTGTATTTACTGTATGGTTGTTCTGGTGAGGGCACACTCTCACCCCGTTGAGATCCCTCATCAGTGGAGGCGCTGCACCGAGTGTAAGTACATACCCCAGGTTCCCCGTGGCGGAAGCTCAGCTCTCCTGGTTGCCAAACAGGTACCGCACCACACTGATAAGTAGTCAGACACACCTACCCACCTCAATCTCACTTAAGGGGGGGGAAAGAGGGCTACAATTACATAGTTACATAGTTACATAGTAGATGAGGTTGAAAAAAGACTTCCGTCCATCAAGTTCAACCTATGCTATATTTAGACAACAGATACTTTATCCTATATCTATACTTATTGATCCAGAGGAAGGCAAACAAAAAACCCCATTTAGGGGAAAAATTAATTCCTTCCTGACTCCAAGAATTGGCAATCGGATTATTCCCTGGATCAACATCCTTCCCATGTATACTTATTTGGTATATCCCTGTATACCTTTCCCATCTAAAAAGATGTCCAACCTTTTTTTGAACAAATCTATTGTATCTGCCATCACAGTCTCTATGGGTAATGAATTCCACATTTTAACTGCCCTTACTGTAAAGAACCCTTTCCTTTGTTGCTGGTGAAATTTCCTTTCCTCCAACCTTAAGGGATGGCCCCGAGTCCTTTGTACTGCCCGTGGGATGAATAGTTCTTTTGAAAGCTCATTGTATTGTCCCTGAATATATTTGTATATAGTTATCATATCCCCTCTTAGACGCCTCTTTTCTAATGTAAATAAATCTAATTTAGCTAGCCTCTCCTCATAAATTAGAATGTCCATCCCCTTTATTAATTTGGTGGCTCTTCTCTGCACTCTCTCTAGTTCCATAATGTCTTTTCTTAGGATTGGTGCCCAAAATTGTACTCCATATTCAAGGTGTGGTCTTACTAATGCTTTGTAAAGGGGCATAATTATGTTTACTTCCCTTCCATCCATTGCCCGTTTGATGCAAGATAAGATCTTGTTTGCCTTTGCAGCTACTGCATGACATTGGGCACTATTGCTAAGCCTGCTGTCTACAAGCACTTCTAAATCCTTCTCCATCAAGGATTCCCCCAATATATCTCCATTTAATTTGTAAGTCGCCTTTTTATTCTTGCATCCCAAATGCATAACCTTACATTTATCTGTATTAAACCTCATTTGCCATTTACCTGCCCACGTCTCCAGTCTCTCCAAGTCCTTCTGAAGAGAAATTACATTGGTAATATTGTTTATTGGTTGGAGAACCCATCTGGGCCTGGCGTTTTGCTAGGTTTTAGTTGGGAGATGGCGCCTAATAGCTCTTCCTGAGAGATTTCCTTATTTAGTTCCAGGAGATCGCTTTCCGAAAGGTTCGGGAGTTTGCACGATTCCAGATATCTGGCTATCGCTTCCTCATTCGAGGACCTGTTTTGTGGGAAATTTAAGTTATATAATTTGGAGTAGAAGTCTGAGAATTCGGCTGCTATCTGCTTTTCACAATACGTTTTGGTGCCTGCCTTCGTTTGTATAACTGTTATTTGGGACTTGGTTCTCAGACCTCTCAATTTGGAAGCTAGTAACCGGTCGGCCTTATTCCCTTTGTCATAATATTTTTGCTTGGTCCACCACAACGCTCTCTCTACTTCGTCTATTTGGATCTGCTTAAATTCAGATCTGGCTTTATCTAATGTTTTGAGTAATTTTTTTGAGGGATTGGTTTTATGCTTTTGTTCCAGTAGTTGGACTTTCTCCGCTAATTCGTTGTACAATTTCTGTTTTATTTTCTTTTTGTGTGAGGCTATGGAGATGATATTCCCTCTGATTGTGGCCTTATGGGCCTCCCATAGCATCGCTGGTGACTCTACGGAGCCCTTGTTCAGCGCAAAGTATTCTCTGAGTTTTTGCTTAATCTCTATCGCTACATCTAGATGGTTTAACAGAGAATCGTTCAGTTTCCAGTTGTACTGGTTGTTTTTATAGAAGGGGAGGGAGAGTGTCAGTGATACCGGAGCATGGTCTGACCATGATATTGATCCTATTTTTGACTGGGAGGTTGCCTGGAAGATATCTTTAGTACCCAGAAAATAGTCAATCCTTGAATAAGTCTGGTGCGGGGGAGAAAAATAGGAGTAGTCTCTCTGGCCCTGATGCTGTACTCGCCAAATGTCTGTCAACAAAAATTCTTTCAGTATTTTTCAGAACTCTCTGGCGTTTTTTTCCGTGGGACGGGGTAGGGGGGTCCCTGATGAGCTCGTCCTGTCTTGGTCTGGGTCTACTAGCATGTTTAGATCCCCTGCTATCAATAATGTGGTTCTAGGCTGGGGGGTTAGACTGTCGCATAGGTCCCTCAAAAATCCGGCCTGGCCTTCATTCGGGGCGTATATATTGACACGGGTAACATCTACACCCGATAAAGTGCCCTGCAGGATAAGAAATCTGCCCTCTGGGTCAGAGGTCTCTTGTTTTAGTGAGAATTTAACAGTCTGTTTAAATAGGATAGCTACCCCTCTTTTTGGTGGAGCAAGATGCATAATATGTCTGGGGGTAAATTCTCTGAAAGGTGTTAGGGGGTGATGCCGTGTTGAAGTGAGTTTCCTGTAGAAACAGTATATCTCCCTTCGGTTTTTTTGACCTCCTGTAGCGCAAGCTTTCTTTTGATTACTGAATTCAATCCTCTAACATTTAGAGACACTAGTTTGAGTGTTGTTTTAAGGGTCATTTTAAATTTTTTGGTGTCGCAGGGAATCTACCTTTCCCTGCACTTTCCCAACGTGGGGGGAATATCTGCATCCATACCTTGTCCTGGGGTCAGTGTGGTGTTTTTGCGGGGTCTTTGCTGCTGGGGATTCTGCTTGGCTGCTTCTGTGCTAGTCCCTGTTGGACATGCATGGACAGAAAGGTAAGTTTATATTAACTTTTATCTTGAACCTTTTCATAGGCAATGTCTGGTATACGTGGACGTCAGTTTTGTGGATGCCTCGTGTTTTCCTTTTGTGGGCTGGCGTGGTTGGGAGGGTATGAGAGAGCTGGGGAGAGGGCAAAGGAAAGAGAAGGTGAGAGCAAGGTGGAAAAAGAGAAGAAAGTGGGCTGTCGGAGAGCCCAGTATTAGGAACCGTCATCTCTCTAAGGATGAGGGTAGTAGGCATATTGCCTCTGGGAGACTTCCCCGAATACCGCATCCTGAAAGCCATCAGGGAGGTCGGAGAGCCCTCCTACAAAAAAGAACAGTGAACCCAATCATATTAAAACACACATGACTTATTTAACCTTAAAACTTCAGGGTTGCTCATTTTGAATTTCCTGATTAACTTCTCTACGTCATCTTACTCAAGTGGTATGGAGACCTCTTGTTTGGCAGTAAGGGTGAGGAGGTTGTCCGTACATATGGGGGGGGGGGGGTGGAATGAGAGCCTCTTAATTCTGTTGTCTTGGGGCTCTCCAGGAGGGGGGAGGGGAGGGCAAAGGGGGCGGGGTGAGGGAGGGCGGGAGAGAAAAAGGGGGGGAAGGGGGGTCTGGGTGGGGGGAGGAGGGGAGAAGGGAGGGGGGGAGAGGGGAGGGGGTGGTAGGTGTGGGGAAGGGGGGAGGGGAGGGGAAGGGTCCATCTGGTTATTACCGCTTTGGTTTACATTTAATACCTTTAACTCTATAATTATAGCAGTAGCCTCCTCAGAAGTTCCACAATTAAAAGGTATCTCACTCCTATCTCTTGCTATTGTAGGAACCATTTGATTGCACTAGTCAGTTATTAAATGTGGCACTAGATGGCGCTGTTTTACCACTTGTAGCTTTTCCTCTCTCAAGTGGAACGTCTGTTGCCTTGAATAGGCTTGCCGCAACCTTCAGGCCATACAAAGCATAAGGAGGTATATCAGTTGGCTGTTATTAACTTGTTGAACCACTAGTTAATTTAAGGATTCCCATAGAACTCTTACATAGCATACGTCTTAAACAAAACAACACCCTGTACAACCTGAGTCCACAAGTGTCTCTCTTTTGGGCTTTCCTTTAGTCTCCAGGGGTCCTATCTGAGCCTGCCTTGTTGGGCTCCGCAGGAGCGACCTTTAACTCGGCGGGGAGGGGGGGGGGGGTAAGGGGAGCGACTCGACTCTCCTCCCGCCAGCCGCCTCCCCCCCTCAGCAAAAGCACTCCCCTCCTCCCCCCGGCGTTCAATCGGTGAGTCACAAACTCTCTGCCGGTTGCGAGGCTCTGTCCCGGTGCTCCGTGCTCTCAGCTTGGGGTGCTTCTCGTTGGTCCGGGAGGACCTCTGCTTCGTCACTGCGAAGCGCGGTGGCAGACACCAAGGCTCCGGCCGCAGGTGTCCTCTTCAGGCAGCAGGTAAGAGGGAAATCGCCGGGGAGAGTAGATAGGTAAGTCACCGTCTCCATCCTTCCAGGGGGGAGGTGGAGGCGAGAGGGGAGCGGAGGACCCAGACTTGTGAGC
This sequence comes from Ascaphus truei, assembly GCF_040206685.1. Taxonomy (NCBI): domain Eukaryota; kingdom Metazoa; phylum Chordata; class Amphibia; order Anura; family Ascaphidae; genus Ascaphus; species Ascaphus truei. Next base: position 19,860,427 of record NC_134504.1, read on the forward strand.
CCCGCCGGCCCAGGCCACTCCCGTGGGTCGTGCCTCTCATTCCCCTCCCGTCTGGTCCCGCTGGGTGGCTATTTTCTGGGAGGCTCGTGGCACCCTTTCTGTCGGCCTTTGGTTCCGGTCCTCAACCGCGTCCTCAGGGGCAGATCCTCCGTTCGCTTGCGGGATACCCAGGCCTCTCAGGAATCGCTGCGCCTCTTCCGGGTAGAATAGGGTGTGGAATTTACCTCCCGCATTGACCACGATTTGGAAAGGGAATCCCCAGCGGTATTTTATCTTATTGTCCCTTAACTTCTGTATGAGGGGTTTGAGCTCTTTTCTCCTCTCCACAGTAGCCCTCGAGAGGTCGCTATAAATTTCAATGTGTGCATTACGAAATTGGAGGTTTCCTTTCTCTCTGCTAGCCGTTAATATTCTTTCTTTCGTGGCATAATAGTGGAACCTGATTAGGATCTCTCTGGCCCTCTTGGGGTCCGTTGACTTGGGTCCCGGGGCTCTGTGGGCTCGGTCCATCTCAATTTTATCAGGGGGCAAATCAGGTACTAGATGTGTGAATAGATCTACCAGGTACGTGCGCAGCTGCTCGGTTTCAACCGATTCGGGGACATACCTTATCCTAAGGTTTTGTCGCCGATCGCGATTTTCCTGGTCCTCGGCATTTTCTTTGAGCCCCCTTATTTCCCAATGCAGGCGATTGATTTCGTCCTCAACGGAGGATTGGGCCTGTTCTAGGGCTTCCACTTTGTGACTCAGGGTGTCTGTTTTGGCCGCTAGTAGGTTAATATCAGCCCTTAGAGTGTTGACCGCTTTGGCCAGATCTTCCTGGAACTCTTTCCACATTCTTGTGAAGAGGTTTTCCAGATAATCTTTATTTATTTCGATGTTTGCCATTTCTTGCACCTGCGTTCCGCTCGGGCCTTCCCGCGTGTTGGTCAGGCTGCCATCTTGGGAGGTCTCGCAGCTACCCGTGGTCCGCTGACTCGGAGGGAAATAGCTAGACACAGACTGTTGGGCTGCTTTTTTGTTCTTGCTGCTCATGCTGTATAGCTTCCCCTGGCCTTTGGTATTATTTCTGGAGGTGCGATCCTGCGATTGGGGCTATTTGGTAAGTTTATTCAATGGAGGGCTCCGGAGCTCTCTCCTCAAGCTTCCATCAGCGGTGACGTCACCGGAAGTCATCAGTTTTGGAGAAAAAATTTTTTTTTCTCATTGTATAGAATCTCACCAGAGTTATTCCTGATTGCCGTTATTTGTGATCTTTTTTGTATTCCTCTTAGCTTACTAGCAAGAAGTCTGTCGGCCTTGTTCCCTTTATCATAATACCTCTGACCCGTCCCTTTAAGAGCTTTTTCTACATTTTCCAATTGGATTGCTTTCAAATCATTTCTAGCAGTTGTCAGCTGTTTATAAATTCTTCGAGAGGGGTTATTTTTATGCTGCTGCTCGAGATTGACTATTTTATCTGTAAGCTCTTTGGATAATTTGAGTTTAGTTTTGTTCCGGTGGGAGGCAATCGAGATAAGGTTACCTCGGATTGTCACCTTATGGGGTTCCCACAGGCTTGCTGGAGACTAGACGGAGCCCGCGTTTATTCTAAAATATTCTCTAAGGGATTTTTTGAGCTCCGTCACTGTCCCGGAGTGGTTCAGTAAGGAGTCGTTAAGTTTCCAGCTGTACGAGATTGATTTCACGAATGGAATGGATAGGGTCATGGTGATGGGAGCGTGGTCTGACCACGTGATAGGGCCGATGTCAGAGTTAGTGGTGGCCTCTAGGATGTTCTTGGTAGCAAGAAAGTAATCAATACGGGAATAGGTCTGGTGAGGTGCCGAGTAAAAGGTATAATCCCTTTGCCCCTGATGTTGTGTTCTCCAAATGTCCACTAGAGAAAAGTCACCCACGATGTCCTTTAATTTTTTCCCCAGTCTTTGTGACTGAGTGGAGTGTAGTCGTCCTGGATGGCTCGATTTGTCTTCTTTTGGGTTGAGAGCCATATTCAGATCACCCGCTATGAGTAGCGAGGATAGGTACTGTGGGTCAATTTCTTCCAGAACCTTTCTCAGAAATTCAGTCTGGTTTTCGTTTGGGGCGTATAGGTTAATAAGGGCAATTGCCTAGCCTGAAAGAGAGCCGTAGACTACAATAAATCTACCCTCTGGATCTGCCTGGATTTTTGTTAGATTAAATGGGGTGCCCTGACGTATCAGATTGGCAACCCCTCTACGTTTGCTGCTGAATGATGAGAAATAGCTCAATGGGTACGCATGTTGAAATGTTTTGGGTGGATCTTGAGACGTGAAGTGCGTCTCCTGGAGGAAAACAACATCGCCACCCGACTTTTTTATTTCCTGGAGGGCTAGGCGTCTCTTCCTATTGTTATGTAGTCCCTTAACATTTAAGGAAACGATTTTTAGTGCTTTTTGTTGAGCCACGTTATCTGGTTTAGTTGTTGATCTGCGAGGGCTTTCCCTTCTTGGAGGGGGGAGGAGGCTTTGGGTTAAGTCTCAGTAAAGGGGGGGGGGTTCTTTCCTTTATGAAGGTCGGTGTGTGTTTTTGTTGGTCTAGTGCAGGGGTAGATAGCCAGAGTGGGCAGGGTTGGGGAGGTGGGACGGGGGACCGCAGGGACAGTGGCAGCGGGTTAAAGAAGAGGGAAAGGAAGTCGACCCTAATGGGGTCAAAAAGATTTAAGACCGGTCTGGACTAAAGACCGGCTGGTGGGGTATAAGACCCTTGGGGGCAGGTCCGGTAACGGTCTCCAGTAGGCACGGGCAGGGTGGAGACCCTTGGGTGTCTATGGTTTCGTCCGAGCCTAATCGCTCTGAGATACCTTGGTTAGCGGGGTGTCAGGGTGCCATATCTCCGGTGGGATAGGTTAGACCTGTTAGACGCTAGGCCTGTTTCCCTGCGTTTGGGGGGGCATGCGGAGAGGGATTGTACATAGTTTGACCAATGGTGGGAGGAGGACATTGTTGGGAGTAAGGAGGGGGGGGTGGATGGGAACGGGGGGTTGGGGTGGGTTGAGTGGCCGGTGTGAGGGTGGGCTCAGAGGGAAGGAGGGAAAGGAGGGGGATGAAGGGAAGGGGGGGGGGAGGACAGAGAGGGGGAGGGGGTCATCTTGTAATGATTGCTACCGTACAACATTCACATAGTATACATTTTCCGACGTTTTTTTGGGGGGTATGTAATCTGTATGATGGGTGTGGAGAGGAGGGAGGGATAGCGAGGGGGGGATAGGGGTGGGGGGGGGTTGGGATGGGAGGTGGTGGAGGATGGGGAGTGGAGTAGAATAGGGTGTGCTTGGGTGTAGACAACAATCAGCATGCAAAATATACAGTACATATTCAGTTGGTTACATGTCAGACCTTCACACTAACTAGGAGGTTTCGTGATCTCCTGAGTGAGGCCTGGGTGATGCGTTTCTCCGCTTTTTGGGTTGGAGCTATATCTGAGGACTTTAGGTCCTTTGGGGGGGGGGAAAGAGGGAGGGGGAGGTGAGGGGGGGAGTGGTGGGCTCGGAGGGGAAGAGGGAGAGGGAAGGGATGAGGGGAGGGAGGAGGGGAGGGTGAGAAAAAAAGGGGGGGGTGAGAAAAAGGGGGGGAGGGGCACCTTGTATTAAATGCAACAGTACATCCCTCCCATGGTATACATTCCCTGATGTTATTTGAATATAATTTCTGTGTGTTGAATGTGGAGAGGAGGGGAGGGGGTTGGGAGGGGGGGGGGAAATAGGGGTGGGGGGGGAAGGTTAGAGTGTGTTTGGGTGTAGAGCTCCGTCAGCATACAACATATACAGCATATATTCAGTCGATTACATGTCAGACAATCACAACATTTAGGAGATTCCGTGCTCTCCTATAGCAAGCATGGGTAATGCATCACTACACATTTTGGTTGGGAATTGGTTCATAGGACTTTGGGCCTCTTTTTTTTTTTTTTTTTGTGGAGCAGGTAAGGACGAGTTTAGGCATAAACATCAAACCATATGCGTGATACACAATATATATTCAGTAGGTTAGGTGTCTGAGATTTGCAATGTTTAGGAGGTTCCGCTGCCTCCTGCGGTAAGTCTGGGTAGTGCATCTCTCCACAGTGTGTTGTTGGAAACAGTTTTACCATTTGGGGTGGCCCCTCCGGGTCCCAGGAAGCTGAGAACCCGGGTGGAACACCAATCGAGGGAGGGGGAGGAAAGGAGGGGGGGAGAGGGGGGGATCTGGGAGGGGGGTGGAAGGGGGGGTTATTGGAGTGAGGGAGGGGAATGCAGCATGGGGTCGGTAGCTTAACGTGGCATAGCTGACCCTTTGAACTTATTTACATGTGAACCGTAGGGGCTGTTCCTTTATGTGTTAGCAGGAAAGTCAACTGGCCTCAGCCTTTGGATAACCGTGAGTTAGAATGGAGGCTCTATTCAGAGCAACAACAACATTGTATGTGATGCATAATCAAGGGGGGAACATCTTTAAACTTAGGGTGGCCCTACCGGGTCCCAGGGAGCTGAGAGTCCGGGTGGAACATCAATCAAGGGGGGCACATTCCTACGTTGAAGCGTCCTCTGATTGCTTAACCAGGTTAGGGGGGGGGGCTTAGTAAGGGTAGTGGGAGGGGGATCCGCTAGTTAGTGGGGGGGGGGAAGCGATGGAGGGGGAAGGAGGGGAGGGGGGGTGATGGTAGGTGGGGGGGGATGGAGGGGAGGGGGATGGAGGGGGGGTTGGTTAAGGGGGTGGGGGGGGAGGAAGGAAGGAGAGGGGAGGGGGGGAAGGGGGGGGGCAGGGGGTAAGGGGGGGGGATCTGGGTGGGGGGGGATGGGGGCAGGGGGTAAGGGGGGGGGGTTCTTTATCTATTCTAGGTGAACCCTCTATCGGGGGATAATACAACACTGGATTAATGGGGGATACAATGCTTAACTTGGAGCAATGGGGAGAGTCTAATAGGGAAAATGTGCGGATGCAACAGTTTTACAGATCCTGTCCTTAGGCGCTTGTCCGCTGGATGTGGGTGGGTGGGTCGGGTAAGTCCTGCGCTGCTAGCACTCTCGTGGAGGGGGAGAGGAGACAAGGATTCCGGTGGAAAAGGCAAACAAACAGGTCCCCCTCGGCCGAGGGGGAGGGGAGGGCGCCGGGCAAAATGGAACCGGGATTAGTGAGGATCCCTTCAGGTGACGACCACTCGGTACTCCTGGTGATCTGATCGGGTTCCGTCCTCCGGGATCACGTGGTGCTGCAGACGGTAGCGGAGGTGTACCGCGCACGATGGTGACGTCAGTCGTGGCTCGCCTGGGATTCAACGGGATGCTCCCCGGTGAGGTAGGGCCTCTCCAGGCGCCATTTTGTTGGGTTCCGGTGCTCACTGTACGGGATCCGTCGTCTGGTCTTCTGTGACGAGGCGGCTGGGACCTGAGATGTGCCGCGTATGGTGAAGGTTGCGGTTCGTCTGGGGATCGGTGGGTTTCTTCATGGAAAGGTAAGGCCTCTCCTGGCGCCATTTTGTGAGATTTCGGGACAGATGGTGATGTTCTCCCGGGCGGGCACTGTGGTTATCTGCGGGTGTCCCCTCACTTGTCTCGGGATTGCCTTTGCTCCGCAATCCTTTCCGAGGCTCTTACAGGCTGGTCGTCTCTGTCCCGGGTTCGGTTTCCGGCTGGCTGGACAGATTGGAAGGGTTCCGCGGGAAGGCCCAGGGCTTTTGCCAGATGCTCCATTTCCTCGGGGTGCCTTATGGTAAGGAATTTACCCTTGTGGGAGATTATCAGTTTAAAGGGGAATCCCCATTTATACTTTATTCCTTTCTTGCGGAGGAGTAATGTAAGGGGGCGCATCGCCTTACGTCGATCTACAGTGAGTTTGGAGAGGTCATTATAGACCTGAAGCGGTTCGCTTCAGAACGTGATCGTGTCCCTCTCTCTGCTAGCTCTGATTAGTTTATCTTTAGTGGAGTAGCTGTGGAGCCGCACGACCACGTCCCGCCGGTGGTTTGGGTCATCAGAGCGTGGGCCCAGAGCCCTGTGCGCTCTGTCAATTTCCATATCGCGAGGATCGAGGTCTGGGCATATGGAGAGAAAGAAATCCGCCAGGTAGGCTCTTAGGTGGGTAGGCTGTACCGCCTCAGGGATGCCGCGGATCCTCAGGTTCTGGCGGCGATCCCTGTTTTCCTGGTCTTCCAATCCGTCGCGGAGTGTGTGTATTTCTTGGCCCAGGCGAATTATTTCGTCATCGGCCTCAGATTGATGTTGCAGGGCCTCATCCAGTCTGGCCTCCAGCGTGGTGCTGCGTTCTTGCAGGCCTTGGATATCGTGTTTAATTTCCACCACCGCTTCCTTTATGTTGGTTTGTAGCGATCGTTGGTACTCCTCCAGGTACTCCTTCGTGATCCTCCCGTCCGGGGAAGGGGGGGTCTCGGCGGGACTTGCCGGGTCTGAAAGGCCTTATTTGCCTCGTGCGCCTGATGTCTGGGCGCCATCTTGCCATCTTCCCCCCGCCTCAGCGGGCTGTTTCGCGGGGGTGAAGAACCTGCCAACCCCTTGGATCGGGGGATTTTTCCCTTTATTTGACATCCCTCTGGTATTAGGGATTAGTCAGGGTTTTTTTGGGGGTTTTTGGTCGGGCGAAATAGGTCCGAAATCAGTGTTTATATGGATGGGTCTCCAGAGCTCTCCCTTTACCCGTCTGTCCTGGATGACGTCATCGGCACGCCCCAGTTTTGGAAATTTTTAATGATTTTACAGCGTTTGCCAATTCTTTCTTCGTTATTTTGGCATTGTGTAATACATTTTCCTCCTCTGTCAGTGAGGGGAGATGGCAGCTGTCTAAATAGTCTAATTGATTCTGATGTTGTGGGTCCTGGGTTTCCATTCTTGGCTCTTAGGTTATATAACTTAGTATAAAATGTTGTAAATTCTTCCGAAATGTTCTTATCATTATATGATATCTCACTGTGACGATTCAGGGGATTCCTTCCCCTTCTTTTCCCTCTGTCCCATCTCCTGTCAATCCCTCTACCCTTCCCCACTCCTGTCCCGTTCTGTCTACCTCTCTCCCACTACCTCAGCGCATGCCCCGCAGGTCTCGTGCGCCCGCGCGTTCCTCCAGCCCCTGCAGTGATGCTCCCCACTCCCTGACTCCCGCGGTGCCCACGGCCAGTACCTTACTTTACCTGGCTGATCCGTCCGCTCCTCTGCCTTCCTCCAGCGGGGTGCCCGCGGCGCGGCGCTCCACGCGCCTGGTGACGCGGCCTGTGCGTGCGCTCCCTCAGCACGCGGAGGGCGCTCACATGCTCCTCCTCTGGGCTCTGTCGCCCTTCTGCTCCCTCCTCTCACTCCCTGCGGGCCATCTCCTTGTCGCAGCCTGTGCGCGCGCACCCTCAACTTACAGAGGGCGTGCGCACATGCTCCTCTTAGCTGGCCTGTCACGTTCCTGACTCCTCCTCTCAACCCCTACAGGCCATTCCCCTGACTGCCCCTTCTGTCTCCTCCTCTTCTCTCCCTGACGTATCTCTGTTGTCTCCCACTTCTCTCTCTGCTCCTCCCCTCTCTCCTATTGGTGTGTCTTCCTTTATAATCCCTGTCTGTCCACTTCTTCCTCGCTCTGTATAGTTCCTGTTTCCCTGTGTGTGCTGACCTATGCTGTGCTCCCTCTGTGTCCCTGCTGTATCCTGCTCCCGTGGTGTACTTTAGATTTCCCTGGCTTTGACCCCTGCTTGTCCTGGACTACCCTGCTCTCTGTACCCCTTGAACCTTGCTACGAACTCTACCTTGCTGCTCTCTGGAACCCTCGGACCTGGCTTTGTACCCTGACGACTCTACTCTCTGGACTCCTGGACATTGGCACACGGACACAACCATTCTTACTCTATTACCAACGGACGTTGCAAGTATCAATAACCACTCTCTCTACAGGCCCAGCAACGCTATACCACACTCCAGGCTTGCTCCCACTGCTGTGGGTGTGTGGTGTAATACCTTTCCCACCTCAGTACTGGGGTCTTGCCAGGTCTGCGGGCATACAGGCGTGACATTATGCAGAGCCCAACAAACGCAGACCCCCCTGAGGTGGGTACAAGTATTTCCATAGAGGCCTTACAATTTGTTAGTAATCAGCTGTCCACTGTCTCCCAACAATTGGCTAATTTTTCCCTTCAGGAGGGTCCCATGGCTTCTACGCCACCAGTGGCTTCTACCTAAGCCAGTCCTGGTCCACGAATTCCCTCTCCGAATCGCTATGATGGGGACCCCCTCGCCTGCCGCGGTTTCTTAAACCAATGTGAGGTGCAGTTTGAGATGTCCTCCTCCCTGTTTCCCACTGGTCGTGCTAAAGTAGCATATGTATACGCCTTGCTCACCGAAGACGCTCTCGCTTGGGCCTCCCCCCTATGGGAGCGCAAGAGCGAAGTAATGCAAGACTACTCGCTATTCAGACGTGTTTTATACTCCCGCATGGCGCGAGACAGCCGCCTTCTCCCTTTTTCACATTTCTCAGGGCCGAAGATCAGCTGCCAAATACGCCATCAAGTTCCGTACGCTGACCGCCGAAGTCCAATGGAATGATGAGGCTCTCACCGCCGCGTACTGGCACGGACTCTCAGATACGTTGAAAGACGATCTTGCTACTCATGCCCGGCCTACATCCCTGGAGGAGTTGATCAACCTGAGCGTACGCATGGATCAGCGTACGCAGGAGCGACGGCACGAAAAGCACTGTTTCCGTTCTTCTTCTTCTGTTGTTTCTCACAGGTCGCCCACAACACCTCTCCTGGCCCTGGAGTCGCCGGAACCGATGCAGGTTGGCAGTCAACAACTTCAGGCAACCGAGAGAGCGCGTCGTCGCCTGAACAGGCTGTGTTTCTACTGTGCCTCTTCGGAACATCATCTCCAGAATTGTCCTTTGAAGCCGAGAAACGGGCGCACCCAGTAAAGGTAGAGGGGCTTCTACTGGGTACTGTCTCTCCTTGCCCTTCTCCTCCCAAAGCTCTCCCAAAAAAGTTTCTGCTTCCGGCCATATTGGAGGGTCCGAACCTTTTTGTAAAGGTTGAAGCCTTCGTCGATTCAGGATCGGGTGGTAATTTCCTGGACCAGAAGTTCGCATTGGAGAATAATAAATTCCCATGGTCAGAAGGAAGAGCCTCATTGGCCTTGAGGCCCTCGACGGACGACCCCTCCAGCTGGCATTCATCATTTGGGAGTCTATTCCTCTAACCTTGACCCTTGCTGATGGCCATAAGGAGGTAATTATCTTCGATATTTTTCAATCTCCCACTGCAAATTATTTTAGGATTGCCTTGGCTTCAACTCCACAATCCGCGCATTGATTGGTCCGGCACTCTGCCTCTCCAGTGGCCCTCGTCCGCAGATGCAGATGGTGGAGTCCCCCGTTGCTGTGCTTGCTGGTCTGGATTCCGTTTCTTCCAATCTATTGACCCTGCCTACCGTGTACTATGAGTTCTTGAATGTGTTTAACAAGGTACAAGCGGAGGTTCTTCCTCCTCATCGTCCGTACGATTGTCCTGTTGACCTCATCCCTGGGACCGTCCTGCCGAAGTCTAAATCTTATCCACTCTCCGTCCGGGAGACCGAGGCCATGACTACCTACATCCAGGAAAATTTGGAGAAGGGATTCATCCGCAATTCTACCTCCCCTGCCGGGGCTGGCTTCTTCTTTGTGAAGAAGAAGGATGGATCACTAAGGTCGTGCATTGACTTCCGCGGTCTCAATAAGATCAAGGTGAAGAACCGGTATCCTCTTCCGCTCATTTCAGAGCTGTTCGACCGTCTCCATGGGGCCTCTATCTTCTCAAAACTTGACTTAAGAGGTGCCTATAATCTCATTCGCATAAGGGAGGGAGACGAGTGGAAAACAGCATTTAACACACGTTCTGGACATTATGAATAACTTGTTATGCCCTTTGGGTTGTGTAACGCTCCTGCAGTGTTTCAGGAGTTCATGAACGACATCTTCCGCGATGTATTGGGAACTTTTGTCATAGTCTACCTGGACGACATTCTTATTTTTTCTAAAAATCTGGAGGAACACATTCAACATACCAAACTTGTGCTTTCCAGGCTCCGTTCTAATCGCCTTTATGCCAAGATGGAGAAGTGTCTGTTCCACCAGGCTTCTACAGCCTTCCTAGGCTATATCATCTCCAGCCAAGGTTTTTCCATGGACCCAGAGAAGCTGAAGGCGGTCCTCGATTGGCCGCTCCCTAATTCACTCAAGGCTGTGCAGCGTTTTCTTGGCCTTGCCAATTATTACAGGAAATTCATCAAAAAAAATTCTTCTATTGCTCTTCCCATCACCGCATTGACCAAGAAGGGCGCCGATGTCTCGTCCTGGTCACCAGAGGCCATTCGTGCTTTTGAGATTCTCAAGAAGGCGTTTGTGTCTGCTCCCATCCTTCGTCATCCGGATACCTCCCTCCCCTTCACTTTGGAGGTCGACGCCTCGGACGTAGGAGCTGGCGCAGTCCTTGCCCAGAGGACTTCCCCCCCAAGAGAAACTTCACCCTTGTGGTTTTTTTTCACGGAAATTCTCAGCGGCCGAAAGGAATTATGATGTTGGTAACCGTGAACTTTTGGCCATTAAACTGGCTCTTCAAGAATGGAGACACCTTTTTGGAGGGTTCCAAAGAACCAGTTGCTATTCTCACTGACCACAAAAATGTGTTATATATTGAGGGGGCTCGTCGTCTGGGTTCCCGCCAAGCTCGCTGGTCACTCTTCTTTTCCCGCTTCAACTACACCATCTCATATATTCCTGGTACCAAAAATGTCAAAGCGGACGCTCTCTCTCGTCAGTTCGCCACTGAAACCGAAGCTAAGGAAACTACGGGGCCTATTCTCCCTGCCAAGTGCATAATTTCTGCTAACAACTTCAATGTGTTGGACGAGATCAACAAAGCTCAAGCTCGCATTCCCAGCAGGTTCAGGGTACCAGAAGGACGCCTATACGCAGCTCCACGCTTTCGCCATAAAGTGTTACTTTGGGGTCATTCCTCTAGAGCAGTTGGTCATCCAGGCTTCAAAAGGACGGCAGATCTCATTAAACGAACTTTTTGGTGGCCTAAAATGAATCAAGACATTCTAGAATTTACCACCGCCTGTCCTGTATGTGCCCAGAGTAAGACACTCCACCATAAACCTTCTGGACTTCTTTTGCCCCTTCCCATTCCAGAACAACCCTGGAAACACATTTCGATGGACTTCATTGTTGAGCTGCCCATTTCCAAAGGGATGAACACCATCCTGGTCATAGTAGGTTCTCTAAACAGGCACACTTTATCCCCCTCAAGGGTCTTCCCAACTCTGCCACTTTGGCTGACGTCTTCTCCAAAGAAATTTTCAGGTTACAGTACATGGCGTCCCCATTTCTATTGTTTCGGACCGTGGGTCTCAGTTCATCTCAAAATTCTGGCGGGCTTTCTCCCAAAGACTGGGCATCTCTCTCTTGTTTTCCTCTGGATACCATCCACAAACCAATGGTCAAACTGAAAGGATGAACCAAACTATTGAACAGTATCTAAGATGCTTCATATCGGACTCACAAGATAACTGGGTGGACCTTTTGCCATGGGCCGAATTTGCCATAAATTCCCTGAAGAACGAGTCTACTCAGGAGTCCCCATTCTTTATCAACTTTGGCTTTCATGCCAGTAGCCTTCCCCTCTCGCCTTCCCCTTCGGGCGTTCCTGCGGCTGACTCTCATGCTACCAATTTACAAGAATCCTGGGGAAAGATCCCCAAGACTTTACAAACTGCGGTTGCCAAACAAAAAATCAAGGCAGACCGTCATCGTCAAATGGGTCCTTCCTTCAAACCTGGCGACCTGGTGTGGCTTTCTTCCAAAAATATAAGGCTCAAAACACCATCACCCAAATTGTCCCCTAGATTCCTAGGACCATTCAAAATATTGGAGAAAATTAATCCTGTGGCTTATCGTCTCGACCTACCTCCATCAATGAAGGTTCCGTCCGTGTTCCACGTTTCCCTTCTTAAAGCCTTTATTCCCAGTCCTCACTTTCCTGATCCCTCACGGAGACCCAATCTGGTGTCCACCCTGGGCCAACAGGAGTATGAAGTGCAGTCTCTCATCGACTCTCGCTGGTCCAAAAATAAACTCCAGTTCCTGGTTCACTGGAAGGACTACGGTCCTGAGGAACGTTCTTGGGTACCTGCACGTCACATCCATGCCCCAAGACTACTACGTCAATTCCACCAAACGTTCCCCCTCAAGCCGTGGTTGGATCGCTCGGAGATCGATCCTCAAGGGGGGGATACTGTGACGATTCAGGGGATTCCTTCCCCTTCTTTTCCCTCTGTCCCATCTCCTGTCAATCCCTCTACCCTTCCCCACTCCTGTCCCGTTCCATCTACCTCTCTCCCACTATCTCAGCGCATGCCCCGCAGGGCCCGCGCGGTCCCCGAGCCCCTGCAGTGCCGCTCCCTGACTCCCGCGGTGCTCACGGCCAGTACCTTACTTTCCCTGGCTGATCCGTCCGCTCCTCTGCCTTCCTCCAGTGGGGTGCCCGCGGCGAGGCGCTCCACACGCCTGGTGACGCGGCCTGTGCGCGCGCTCCCTCAGCTCGCGGAGGGCGCACGCACACGCTCCTCCTCTGGGCTCTGTCGACCTTCTGATCCCTCCTCTCACTCCCTGCGGGCCATCTCCTTGTCGCAGCTTGTGCGCGCGCACCCTCAACTTACAGAGGGCGCGCGCACACGCTCCTCTTACCTGGCCTGTCATGTTCCTGACTCATCGTCCCAAACCCTGCAGGTCATTCCCCTAACTGCCCCTTCTGTCTCCTCCTCTTCTCTCCCTGACCTATCTCTGTTGTCTCCCACTTCTCTTTCTGCTCCTCCCCTCTCTCCTATTGGTGTGTCTTCCTTTATAATCCCTGTCTGTCCACTTCTTCCTCGCTCTGCATAGTTCCTGTTTCCCTGTGTGTGCTGACCCATGCTGTGCTCCCTCTGTGTCCCTGCTGTATCCTGCTCACGTGTTGTACTTTGGATTTCCCTGGCTTTGACCCCTGCTTGTCCTGGACTACCCTGTTCTCTGTACCCCTTGAATCTTGCTACGAACTCTACCTTGCTGCTCTCTGGAACCCTCGGACCTGGCTTTGTACCCTGACGACTCTACTCTCTGGACTCCTGGACATTGGCACACGGACACGACCATTCTTACTCTATTACCAACGGACGTTGCAAGTATCAATAACCACTCTCTCTACAGGCCCAGCAACGCTATACCACACTCCGGGCTTGCTCCCACTGCTGTGAGTGTGTGGTGTAATACCGTTCCCACCTCAGTACTGGGGTCTTGCCAGGTCTGCGGGCATACAGGCGTGACACTCACCAGATCTATTCCTGATTGCTGTGATTTGAGATCTTTTCTGTATTCCTCTTAACTTGCTAGCAAGATGTCTGTGGGCCTTATTGCCCTTATCGTAATACAGCTGGTTGGTCCATTTAAGGGCTTTCTCTACATCTTCCAACTGAATTTGCCTCAATTCGTTTCTGGCAATGGTCAGAATTTTGTAAATTTTCTTCGAGAGATTAGATTTATGTTGTTGTTCAAACGTAATAATTGTCTGTCAAGTCATTAAGTAATTTTAATTTGACCTTCCTGTGGGATGCAATAGAGATAAAATTACCCCTGATTGCGGCCTTATGGGCTTCCCATAGAATTGCCGGGATGTAACAGAACCTAAATTAAGGGTGAAATAATCTGTGAGGTCTGTTTTAATCTCCCTCTCTATTTCCGGGTGATTCAGTAATGAGTCGTTTAGTCTCCAATTATAAGAGTTTGATTTAAAAAATGGGACATTGAGGGTTAATATATTCGGGGCATGGTCCGACCAGGTAATCGGGCCAATATCCGAATTTGAAGAGGCCTCTAGTACATTCTTGGTTTTCAGAAAGTAGTCTATGCGAGAATAGGTCTGGTGAGGAGCAGAGTAGAAGGTGAAGTCCTTTTGACCCTGATGTTGGGATCTCCAAATGTACATCAAAGAAAAGTCCCTGATTATCTTTGAACTTTTTCCCAGTATTTTGGGAATAAGCAGAGTGTGGGCGACCCGGGGTGAACGATCTGTCTTCACTGGGGTTTAAAACCATATTTAGAACACCACCTATTATTATTGAAGACAGATACACGGGATCGATCCCATCAAGAACCGTTTTTAGAAAATTCGTCTGATTCTCATTTGGCGCATATAGGTTGATCAGGGCAATCGCCGAGCCAGAAAGTGAGCCATATACCACTATAAATCTACCATTGGGGTCTGTAACCGTTTTTACACGATTGGATGGGGTTCCTTGACGCATTAAGATAGTGACTCCTCGCTTTTTACTACTAAATGATGAGTAGAGACCCATTGGGAATACATTTTTAAATGTTTTAGGCGGGTCTTGGTTCGTGAAATGCATCTCCTGAAGAAATATAATATCCCCCCCAGATCTTTTAATTTCTTTTAGAGCTAGTTGTGAGGATTCGCCATCTTGGCGGCCAAGAAGCATCTCCTCGCCTCACTGGTCCTGGACACACAAGATGCGCATTCCTCTGGTCCTGTGACGCGTGTGCGGACCTTGCGCAGTCGGTTCCGGCATCTGCAGACCCTGACCCCGCCCCTCACCTGGTTGTACGACGCGGGCGCTCATCCAGCCTCCCCTCTGATGCACGCGGTAAGCCCCGCCCCCGCTCTGTTGATCAACTTTAGCAGCATGGCAGTGACGCGCGCTCCAGGCTCCGCCCCCACTCTGACGTCTCGCAGAACTGGCGTGGGAGTATCACACGCTCTAAGCTCTGCCTCTGACCTCGCTTCATTTGTGGTGAGCTACACGTTACAGTATGCTCAGCCACACAAACTTCGACCCCGCTGAGGTAGGAAGAGTCCTGTGCACACACGCAAGCTACCTATCCAGTATTGAAGAAAAGATTGTGGCTAGTGATCAGAACTTGCGCTCTCTGCAGGAGAACTTTAGAACCTTTACACAGTCTCTCCAGGAACATCGCTCTCCCCTTGCTCCTGCAATTCCGAAGTCTGCCACCATGTCCTCTCCTCACTTCTCTCCAGAACCCCGGTTACCCACCCCAAATCGTTATGGAGGTGATCCTCACCAGTGCCGGGGATTTCTTAATCAATGCGTTATCCAATTTCAAATGAACCCTTCCCGCTTCACTTCCTCTCGCGCCAAGGTGGCGTACATTTTGTCTCTTCTTATAGATGATGCCCTTGCCTGGGCTTCTCCCATCTGGGAACGAAGACCCGACCTTTCCCAGGATATCGCTGCCTTCACCAAGGAGTTCCGGGAGGTGTTTGATACACCCAGCCGTAAGGTATCTGCTGCTTCTGCGCTATTTCATATGTCTCAAAGTAATCATTCTGTGGCCAGATATGCACTTGAATTTAGGACTATAGCTGCTGAGACTGACTGGAACGATGTCGCCCTGTCTGCGGCCTTTTGGCAAGGATTATATAAGACTTTGAAGGATGAGCTGGCAACCTACGAACGTCCCTCAGACTTGGAGGAACTTATCGCGGTCTGCATTAAAGTGGATAATCCGAAAAGGTTCATCATCATGTTATTCCATCCTGGATTCATCCAGGTCAGGTGAGCCGAACTGAAAGCCCATCCCCGGACACTTCGGAACCTATGCAGTTAGGGGGCACTAGTCTCTCCAAATCTGAAAAGTTAAGACGCAAGGACTCTGGCTTACACCTGTACTGCGGTACTGCCGGACACTTTGCCTATTTTTGTCACCAAAAGTCGGGAAACGCAATGTTCCCGTGAGACCCGGAGGAGTCTCATTAGGAGCGCTTTCTATTTCCCCCATCTCAACTGCCTATCCTTCTCGCATTCTACTTCCCATCACTATCTTTGGGGAGGGCTTCCAAGTTTCTACTCTTGCTTTTCTTGATTCTAGTTCTGCAGGAAACTTTATAGATCAAGAATTCACAGAACGCCATCGGGTACCCATGAAACGTAGAAAGAAGCCTATTGCCCTCTACGCCATAGATGGAAGACCTCTTCAGCCGGCTTTTATCTCCTTGGAGACTGAGGTACTTCAGCTCAGAGTGGAGGATAAACATTTGGAAAAGATCCAATTTAACGTTATCCACACCCCATCTACTGGCATCATCCTCGGGTTACCCTGGCTACAGATCCATAATCCCCAGGTGGATTGGCTTGGAAAGGAACCTATCCAATGGAGTTCCTACTGCAACAAGAACTGCATCTTAGAAGCAAGTAGCATCGGGGGTACCACCGTTACCGAGGAGAAGGAAAAGGTGCAATTGCCAGAGAAGTATGCCGAATTTGTGGACGTCTTCGATAAGGTGAAGTCCGGGGTCCTACCTCCCCATCGCCCGTTCAATTGTCCTATTGATTTACTTCCTGGTACTTCCCCACCCAGAGGGACTTCTTATCCATTGTCCTTGCCTGAGACCAAGGCAATGAAAGAATATATCGCAGAGAATTTACAGAAGGGATTCATACGTAAGTCTACCTCTCCCTGCATAAACTACCGAGCCCTCAACAAAATCACGGTAAAGAATTGTTATCCTCTGCCTCTAATTTCTGTATTATTCAATTGATTACAAGGAGCCAACATCTTCTCTAAATTAGATTTACGTGGTGCCTACAATCTTGTCAGTACTAAAAAATAATAAAAAATAAATGTTACCAGCACACAAAAGAAGGAAAATGGGGGAATGGTAAACCAAAAAGTTTAATGAGCACAACAAAAAGTGAGTGAAAAAACCACAATACAAAAAGGGGGGAGGGAGGGAAGGGGTGGGGTGAACAAACGTAAAAGTATAGGGGAAAAGGGAGGCGGCAATGTTTCGGGGTATGAACCCCTAGTTCAGGCCCGTTCCCAAAAGACATAGGGTATCTAATTGTTCTTCCCTAGTCCCTATACACGTCTCCCAAAGAAAGCACCAAAAACAAATGGGCAATGAGACCTGGATGTATCCTAGTAGGGAATAATGTAACCAGGTAGTATCCTAACAGGGGTTAATAATGCATGAATGAATCCAAATAGGGGTTAATGGGACATGAATGCCTCCTAGCAGGGGTTAACAAAAGTAAACCACATTAATCTAGGTAATGTCCAAAGTACTCAAGCACACACAGTCCAGCAAGATACACTTAGGAAAAAATGCTATAGTTGTATGGCTGTACAGACCAACATAGAGATCCTGACCACAGTCCAGCAAAGTCTACAAATGACAAAATGATATGATTAGAGTAATGTGGCTATACAGACCAAACGTGGAGTAGCATGTGTGCTAGAGAGATCACATGGAAATCACTTCCTCCTGTTCCGCCAGGGTGATGAATGGAAGACTGCATTCAACACCAGGGACGGACATTATGAGTACTTGGTCATGCCTTTTGGTCTATGTCAGGCCTGCACAACTCCAGTCCTCGAGGGCTGCAAACAGGCCAGGTTTTCAGGATTTCCCTACTACAGCACAGCTGGTTCAATTAGTGGCTCAGTCATACTGAGCCACTAATTGAGTCAGCTGTGCTGACATAGGGATATCCTGAAAACCTGGCCTGTTTGCGGCCCTCGAGGACTGGAGTTGTGCAGGCCTGGTCTATGTAATGCCCCAGCAGTGTTTCAGGACTTTGTAAATTAAGTTTTTAGAGATCTTCTCAACTCCTTCGTAATCATCTATCTCGACGATCTTAATTTTTTCCAAATCCATTCAAGAACATGTTTCCCATGTTAAACAGGTACTTCTTCGCCTACGTGAAAATAGACTTTTCGCCAAACTTGAAAAATGTCATTTCCATCAGACATCTACCATTTTTTTGGGATACATTATATCTGACATGGACACTGCCAAGGTCAGAGCAGTCCTGCATTGGCCTCAACCTACCACTCTCAAGGCCATTTAACGCTTTCTTGGATTTTCTAATTATTATCGTCGATTCATCCAAAAATGTTCTTCTCTTGTAGCTCCTTTGACCGCATTAACCAAGAAGGGAGCTGATCTGGCCTCCAGCGGCTCTTCAATCTTTTGCTCTTCTCAAAAAAGCTTCTGTATCCGCCCCGGTTCTCATTCATCCGGATCCCAAACTTCCGTTTACTCTCGAAGTTGATGCTTACGATGTCGGGGTAATCGCGGTTCTCTCCCAAAGAAAGAATAATATTCTTCAGCTGAATGCAACTACGATATTGGGAACCGTGAACTTTTGGCCATTAAACTAGCACTCGAAGAATGGAGACACCTCCTGGAGGGTACCTACGATCCTCACGGATCACAAAAACTTACTTTACATCGAAGGAACACATCGCCTTGGAGCCCGTCAAGCTAGATCCTTATTATTCTTCTCTAGATTCAATTTCATAATTTCCTATCTTCCTGGATCAACAAAATATCAAAGCTGATGCATTATCCCGCCAATTCTCTATGGATGATAATTCTGAAGATCAGCAGAAACCCATTCTTCCTCCCAAATGTATTCTCTCGGCCTCTTCATTTGGTGCTCTCAAGGACATTGTTCGTCAACAGTGCAACGGTAGAATAATAGATATTTTGCACATTAGTGTACTGTATGTGTTTGGTGGTGGAGGGGGGGTATTTAATGAAATGTATGACATGTTTTATTTTTTACATACAGGATTGGTACCGCAGGGCAGCTGGGACCCATGGAGACCACCTGAGGACTTCTGGACACCCACGGGTAGCACCAGAGGACCCCCGGACGCCCATGTCTACTACCTGCAGACCCACGGGGGACACCTGTGGGGAAGAACCGTGGACCTGCAGGGACCACCCAAGGGCCCCCAGACCCCCATGGAAACCACCCGAGGGCCCCTAGACACCCATGGGGATGGCCCGAGGACCCCCAGATACTGGTGGGGACCACCTGTGGACCCCGTTGGGGCCCATGGAGCCAAGCAGGGACCACCCGAAGGTCCTCAGACACCCATAGGCGCTCCCCACGGTGCACTGTGGGACCTGCGTACACCCGTCGGGACCACTGGGGACCCCCATCAGCCTGGAGTATTAATCCTGTGTGTAAAATAATAAATCATGTTTTATGTGAGGGCACAGGGAATGGGTGGGATATATATTAATGTTTATTAAATATGATAATGGTTTATTGGGGGCCTTAGAGGTGGGTAGTGGTTCTGTTATGTGTATAGTTTTTATTGTGGGTTACGGGGTGGGTGAAGGGGGTATTGTCCCCAAGGATGGGTGGTTAGGCCTACCAGGTGGGTAGTGGGGGAGGGTGGGTTAATCCCTTAATTACTCTAGTGCTTACTAACCGCTAAGGTGATTAAGGAGTTAGGGACATTAGATTGTTATTATGTCCTGATATGGAAAAAAAAGACAATCATCTGTTCCTTAGCAGCTCTTAAAATTAGGTAAATACAACCTCAGATGAACAACAATACATGACATATTACACCATGTCAGGATTTATTTAACAAAAATAAAGCCAAAATAGAGAAGCCATATGTGAAAAACTAAGAATACCTTATGATTTAATAGCTTGTAGAACCACCTTTAGCAGCAATAACTTGAAGTAATCGTTTTCTGTATGACTTTTTCAGTCTCTCACATCGTTGTGGAGGAATTTTGGCCCACTCTTCTTTACAACGTTGCTTCAGTTCATTGAGGTTTGCGGGAATTTGATCATGCACAGCTCTCTTAAGGTCCCGCCACAGCATTTCAATCGGGTTGAGGTCTGGACTTTGACTGGTCCATTACAACAACTTGATTCTTTTCTTTTTCAGCCATTCTATTGTAGATTTGCTGGTGTGCTTGGGATCATTGTCCTGTTGCATGACCCAATTTCGACCAAGCTTTAGCTGTTGGACAGATGGCCTCACATTTGACTCTAGAATACTTTGGTATACAGAGGAGTTCATGGTCGACTCAATGACTAGTAGAAAAAAGGTTTCAGTGTGCGCAGTTCCTTATCAATCTTCTCTATAAATCTAAACTTTTCCTTCCTGCTGCTCCCAGTCTCCCGTGATCAGCGGGGCAACTACATACACATTAACACACAAATGGGGCGCAAGAAAGGAAAAAACAAAGATTAATAAATTCAATAAAATGTTTTATAAAAGGACTCATGAAAACATATAACTCAAAATAAAAGACATGATCCGATATGATCACAAAAGATCAAAATAAACCCCACAAGGCTCGTGGTGTAAAAACAAGCAATTGCCTTTAGATGTAAAAAGGAGAAAAAGAAAGTCCAGCTGCCATAAAATGAAAACCTTATTTCCTTAACTTCTGTATGCGAGTGTCCTTGTGGAGCGGCTCTGCTGCTTCCGGGTAACGTCGTCACGTGTCTCCAGGCGCAGCTATGATCTCACCACTACGCGTTTCGTGTCGATTGGACACCTATTCAGGGGGTGTCAGATCATACTTCTTCAGGGGGTGAGTCACCCCCCCTTCACCCCCATACTTCACCTCCCGTCACCCCCATACTTCACCTCCCGTCACCCCCCCTTCACCTCCCGTCACCCCCCTTCACCCTTCACCTCCCGTCACCCCCCCTTCCCGTCACCCCCCCCATTCACCTCCTGTCACCCCCTTCACCTCTCCCCCTTCACCTCCCCTCACCCCCCCTCACTTCACCTCCCCTCCACCCCTCCTTCACCTCCCCTCCACCCCCCTTTCACCTTCCCTTCACTCCCCCCTTCCCACCTCCCCCCACCCCCTCCTCCCCCCTTCTCCTCCTGCACCCCCCTTCCCCTCCTCCACCTCCCCCCTTCCCCTCCTCCACCTCCCCCTTCTCCACCTCCCCCCTTCCTCTCCTCCACCTCCCCCTCCTCCTCCTCCCCCCTTCCCCTCCTCCTCCCCCCTTCCCCTCCTCCCCTCCTCCTCCCTTCCCCTCCTCCTCCCTTCCCCTCCTCCCCTCCTCCACCCACTTCCCACCTCCCCCCTTCCCACCTCCCCTCCTCCACCTCTCCCCTTCCCACCTCCCCCCTTTCCACCTCCCCCTTTCCACCTCCCCCCTTTCCACCTCTCCCTTCCTCCCCTTCCCCTCGTTCCCCTCCTCCCCCCCACCTCCCACCTCCCCCTTCCCACCTTTCCACCTCCCCCCTTCCCACCTCCCCCCTTCCCACCTCCCCCCCCTTCCACCTCCCCCCTTCCCCTCCTCCCCCTTCCCACCTCCCCTCACCTCCCCCCTTTCCACCTCCCCCCTTTCCACCTCCCCCCCTTCCCCTCCTCCCCCTTCCCACCTCACCTCCCCTCACCTCCCCCCTTTCCACCTCCCCCCCTTCCCCTCCTCCCCTTGACTTGACAATACCTATAGGTGTACAGTACCGACCAACTTTATTCTAACTTGGCTAGCTCCGCGAATTTCGGAATATCCCGGTGATGTGCGGTTTTGTGTCGTTTTCTCCCGGGGTGTATAGCGTTATTTTCGCGGCTGTGATTTAAGCATTTTATTCCCGCTGGCTGCAATACTGCAGTGCCGTGTAAAAACGCATGGGGGCGTTTGCGAGCTGTTGTCTTTAAAGCCGAGAAATTCATGAATTGTAATGCAGTATATACTGTATATATACAGTATATACTGTATAACAACAACCCCTATAACCCCTAACATACACATACACTGGCGACACACTTTATTCGAGCTCGGCTAGTCCCACGAATTCGGGTATACCCGGGTGTATTGAGGTTTGTGACTGTTTTCTGCCCGAGTGCATTGAGGTATTTTCCAAGCAGGGATTAAAGCATTTTATTCCCGTTGGCTGCAATACTGCACAGTATATATATATATACTGCATTACAATTCATGAATTTATGCCATCTGGTAGACACGCGAAGCATTGCAGCCTATTAAATCCTAATCATTATCATTTAACAGATTAGCCGCCCGTCAGCCAGGCATGAACCCAGGCTGGGAAGGCAAACACAACGGGGCTTGTCAGAGGTGAGGAGCGGCGCATTCCAGGTATCTGCCAGGTACATACTGGGTATTTGCTCGAATAAAGTGTGTCGGTGCAGTACAGTACTGTATATGCACATCAATGATACTATAGGCCGTCCCCTGGCGAGATGTGTTTGCAGCAGAGAGAGAACCGCTGCTCTCTCTGCGCAAACATCGGCACATTAAAAATTATTTAAAATACATTTTTATTCATAGTGTAGATGTGCCGGGGGTCTCCAGAGCTGAACCGCGTTGGTTTCAGGTCCGGGGAACCCCTGCTTCCCGAGATACAGGCCCCTTTATGAGGTGCCGGTATCCCTCTGCATTTAAAGGTCCCGATCACGTGACCGTGGCATGTAAACAAAGCAGAGGGATACCGGCACCCCATAAAGGGGCCTGTATCTCGGGAAGCAGGGGGTCCCCGGACCTAAAACCAAAACGTTTCTGCTCCGGAGACCCTCTGCACATGTACAGTATAAATAAAACACATATATAAATAAACAATAAAATCGTTCCTTACCTTAGCGGAGCAGAAACGTTTTGGTTTTAGGTCCGGGGACCCCCTGCTTCCCGAGATACAGGCCCCTTTAGGGGGTGCCGGTATCCCTCTGCTTTGTTTACATGCCGCAGTCATGTGATCGGGACCTTTAAATGCAGAGGGATACCGGCACCTCATAAAGGGAGCTGTATCTCAGGAAGCAAGGGGTCCCCGGACCTGAAACCAACGCGGTTCAGCTCCGGAGACCCCCTGCACATCTACACTATGAATAAAATGTATTTTAAATAATTTTTAATGTGCCGATGTTTGCGCAGAGAGAGCAGCGGTTCTCTCTCTGCTGCAAACACATCTCGCCCCTGCTGGCCTATAGTATCATTGATGTGCATACAGTATACAGTACTGTATGTGTACAGTACTGTATGTTTGGGGTTATAGGGGTTGTTGTTATACAGTATATATATATATATATATATATATATATATATACACACACTGTATATATATATATACTGCATTACAATTCATGAATTTATGCCATCTGGCGGACACGCGAAGCATTGCAGCCTAGTAAATCCTGAACCATTATCAATTAACACATCAACCGCGCGTCAGCCGGGCATGACCCTGGCTGGGACAGCGGCATGCTCCAGGTGAACAGCGTGGCATTCCAGGAACATGCCAGGGACAAACCGGTGATTTGTTAGAATAAAGTGTGCCGCAGCTGTATTCCACCGGTTCCAAGCAAAATGAACTAATAGTCAGTAAATAGTCACTGTTGAACTTATAAACTGCACACACATAATAACAGGAATATGTATGAAATAAAGCAGTATACAACTAGATATCCAAATGTGTAGCGTCTTATTCCCCACACTACGACTCCACTGCCGACGCCAAGATGACGTCACTAAAATCCGACGGACCGTTTCGCGTGAGATCCACGCTTCATCAGGGTAGGAGTCAATTTGCTCTCCTACAGGTATAATATTTATACCTTGTAATCAAGTATATAATAGCCAATCACTCATCTATCCAATGATTACAGTCTATATGCACATTAAGTGCTTGTCAATTAAAAAGTTACTCCCATCTCATAATCACTAGTTAAGATGATGTATCAGCACTAAGTTTAGACACATATGTGTAGAAATATCAGAAGCATCAATTATATGCTGTTTGTAATTTAGGTTAATCAGAATCAAAGGTTGCAATCTAAATACAGACACAACACAGATCTAGCAAATTAGCAAGACACTCTACTGTAGTTCATAGGTAGTGGTGATTTTCAAAATTAGAATGGATAAAAGACCAGAATGGATCTGATGTTTGTTTAGGTGCAGAGGACCAGAGACATGGGAATGAATCAAGGGAGGGAAGTTGTTTGTATCAAAATTGAGAAATATATAATAATGTACACATATCTCTCTTGATTGAGACCCAAGCAGCACGGTCCAGGATTGAGACTACCCTTCTCGACTCCTCCCGCAGATCTAGACTTCAGGCCGATCGACGCCGTCATCCTGCGCCCAGGTACAGGCCAGGGGATTTGGTATGGCTCTCCTCTAAAAATATCCACTTAAAGATACCATCCCAAAATTGGCACCTAAATTCCTGGGTCCTTTTCCTATTTTAAAGCAGGTCAATCCTGTGGCATTTCGCCTCCAGCTACCACACAGTATGAAGATCCCCAATGTTTTTCATGCTTCTCTCTTAAAACCTTTCGTCACCAGTCATTTCTTCCCAGATCAAACTTGCAAGCCGGATCCAGTTACCATCCAAAATAACGAAGAGTATGAGGTTCAATCTCTATTAGATTCCCATGTGTCCAGGGGTCAACTCCAGTTCCTGGTGCAATGGAAAGGTTTTGGACCCGAGGAGAGGTCTTGGGTTCCTTTAAAGGACATTCACACTCTGGCTCTTCTTAGTGCCTTCAGAAGGAGGTTTCCGGAGAAACCTTTTGAGGACCGTCCAGAGGCCGTTCCTGAAGAGGGGTACAACGGTACCAATCCTGTATGTAAAAAATAAAACATGTCATACATTTCAATAAATACCCCCCCTCCACTACCAAACACATACAGTACACTAATGTGCAAAATATCTATTATCCAGATCTCTCTTGATTAAAACAATTAACACCTTTGAGTTGGCTATCTGGCTGGATCCCCCTTGCCCCAAGTAAGTTCCTTTGAAGCTCAGAGCAGCTCAAAGAAACATTCCTGACCAGTATTTTGTTATAAGAAGTGTAGCTCATTAACCCCTTAAGCACCAGAAGCGTTAAAATATCTATTACTTCATGACATTATCATGACATTATATATATATATACAGTGGTCGACAAATCACCAAAAAAATCTACTCGCCACCTAGTACCAAACGTGTGCTGCTTGGGCCAATAGGAGCTCGCCACGATGTTAAATCCACTCGCCCGGGGCGTGCAAATGTATAGGTTTGTCGAACACTGTATATATATATATATATATATACTCTAGGACCCCACACATGGGTCAGGGGTAACCAGGTGGGCTTGGCCTTTATTCATGAGCCCGGTTAACCCCTTCACCGTCACATTGATTCACAGTTCTTTTGCGTCAACCTCAACACCTATATTTTTTAGTAAATTGAAATAAAATCAGTTTTAATTTTCATGTAGGGGTGTCGTCTTAGTGCAGCACTGTCAGGATCGGGGCTAGGCCCTGCCCCTCAGACGCATCACGCACCGCCATGATAGTGGCGCGCGGACCTCTGTTTGCATGCACATGCCGCGCTACTAACAAGCGTTTCCCTGAAAGGGAGATTTCGGGTCTTCGCTCACGTGACGCAACTGCGGGGGACAACATTGTGGCGACACGGTCGCTGCATGCAGGCGCCGCGCTGCCAGGAATGGAAACACAGCAGGAACCGTCCTCCGGCTCAGCCCCCATGACGACACGGGCAACCTATGGCACCCACTTCCTAAGTGCAGACACCGTGCAGACACAAGCAAACAAGGGGTTAATTCTCTTAATTATTCCTGACTTGCTGTGCACCCCGCCCCTGCCTATCAGTGGACAGTCTACAGTATGTCTGAGTGCTCTTTACCTTGCAGCTGTGGGCTGCTCCACATTCCTTACTATGCAGCTGTGTGCCTTCCTCTCATTGGTTGCCTGCACTTTAAATAACCAGTCAGCTCTCTGCTACTATTTTCCTGAGCATAATCTCCTGTTTATGTACCGTGCTTGCTACAAGCCGCTTGTTGCTGTGCTGTGCCATTGCCAATCTTGCTCTCTTCGTTTTGACACCAGCTCGTGCCCGGACCTCTCTCTTCTCATTCCCCTTGACCCATGCTCGGTACTGTCCATACCCTGACCCTGTCTCTCCTTGACTACGGCTACGGATCTCGACCACTCTTCTCTCTCCATCCCCTGACTACGGCAAGTACTTCGACCTACCCACACTCTCTTACCCAGCTACATGACCCTGACTCTGCAATCCGGACCGGGTCTCGCGGTTGTAGGTTGGCGGTTATCTGTATCCCCACCTCAGCCTCGCAGTCTAAGTCCTGTTTGTTGTGAGCACCGTTACAATATGCTGAACCCAACAAATATGGACCCCGCTGAAGTGGGTCGACGTCTGTACGAACACGACGGTATGTTCAATCGTGGAAAAATACTTGGTAAAAAATGACCAGCGAATGGAACTGCTCCAACGCTCAGTACATACCGTTAGTGACCAGATCAAAAATATCTCTCTACCCACTGCTCCTCAAGCAGTTGCTGCTCCTGCTCCCATTCCTTCACCCCCGACTTCGGAGCCACGACTACCTAACCCCAATGTTATGGAGGTGAGCCCTTGGGCTGTCGGGGATTTTTTAATCAGTGTTCTATCCACTTTGAACTGCTCCCGTCTTGCTTTCTTTCCCCACACGCCAAGGTGGCATACATCGTATCACTGCTGACAGATGACCTTCTGGCATGGGCTTCTCCCATCTGGGAACAGAGGCCGGGGACCTTACTGGCGACATTAACTGCTTCACCACGGAGATCCGGAAAGTATTTGAGACCACAGGGCGCAAGGTAACCGCTGCCTCATCTCTCCTAAATATTTCACAGGGTAGCTGTTCTGTGGCCCGGTATCGAATTTCATACCATAGCCGCCGAGACCAGCTGGAATGATGAGGCCTTGACTGCAACATTCTGGCAAGGGCTGTCCAAAAGACTCAAAGATGAGATGGCTGCCAAAGAACGCCCCACTGGATTAGACGATCTCATGACCCTGTGTATACGAATGGACCAGCGACTCCAAAAGAGAAGGATGGAGAGAGACAGACGCAAACAACGTACACAACCATTTCTCACTTGTCCACCAAGAGCCTTGAATACTTCTTCTCCAGCCATAGAGGAGCCCATGCAATTGGGAGGTACTCGATTTTCAGCTGGTGAGAAACATCGCAGACGTTATGCAGGCCTATGCCTATGCCTATATTGTGGTAATACCGAACACTTGGTAACCACCTAGTTTAAGGCGGGAAACGCCAACACCCAGTGAGAGCTGGGAGGATCACGTTGGGAACCTTGTCTTCATCTCCTCCCAAACCCTCAACCAGAATTCTTGTCCCCATCATCCTGTTCGGAGACACCTTCAAGACCACTACACGGGCCTTTGTGGATTCCGGGTCAGGAGACAACTTCATTGATCAGGGGTTTGCCGAAAGGAACAAGATTCCCTTGATATACAAGGATTGCCCCGTAGGGCTAGAAGCCATAAACAATCGCCCTCTACAGCCTGCTTTCATATCTTTACAAACCACACTCATCTCCTTACAAGTCAGCAAGGATCATTCTGCAAAGATTAATCTGGACGCCATCCATACACCGTCAGTAGATGTCATTCTGGGTCTACCTTGGCTCCAATTACACAACCCTCAAATCGATTGGACAGAGTCACTACCTCTTTACTGGAGTCCCAAGTGTCAAAGTAAGGGCCTCATGAAGTAAGCGCCGAAAAAAATTATCGGCAGGGTTTTGAACTCGCCATGTTTTTGCCGAGTTGCACTCACAGTATGCAGAAAGGCCCGAATACAAGTGAGAGCAACATTTGCAAACATGTCAAGTTGCCGGTGCCGTAATGACCTGCCCTCCGAGAAGGGCTCACCCGGCGAGATCTATCTGCTGCAGAGAGAGATCCGCCTCTCTCTGTGATAATCTCGCCGGAAATAAAAATATTTGGACATTTAAATTTTATTCCTAGTGTAGATGTGCAGGGGGTCTCAGGAAAAGAACTGCGTTGGTTTCAGGTCCGGGGACCCCCTGCTTCTCGAGATACAGGCCCCGTTATGGGGTGCTGGTGTTTGTGATTACAAATTTACAGAAGAAGATAAAGACATGGGATTTTTTTTAACCTGGTTCCTGTTCGTGAATTGGTTCGAGAGCATGAGGTGTCCCCGGGATTCGGAGGGTGAAGTCATCTAAAGGCAAGTAAAAATATGGAATGTACGTTTTACTTTTACATGGGTTTTTTTAGAATTATTTTTGGATGCCCATTCATTGCCACTGTATTTATGTATGTCTATCTATGGATATACATACGTACAGGGGACAATCAATGGTTGTTTTTGCAAATGCTTGTTTTTATGTATTTTTAATGTATTTTGCTTGTTTGTTTAGAAATGTTGGTGCAATTTAATTTTTATTTTGTAAGATGTATTTTTTAGTGGCGTTTTTTAATAGTTTATTTCAGGGGGGGCTTGCTTTTTAATAGTGGCTTTCTTGTGCTGTACAGGCATACCCCGCATTAACGTACGCAATGGGACCGGAGCATGTATGTAAAGCGAAAATGTACTTAAAGTGAGCACTACCTTTTCCCCACTTATTGATGCATGTACTGTTCTGCAATCGTCATATACGTGCATAACTGATGTAAATAACACATGTGTAAAAGGCTCTATAGTCTCCCCGTTTGCGCACAGCTTCGGTACAGGTAGGGAGCCAGTATTGCTGTTCAGGACTGCTGACAGGCGCATGCGCAAGCTGCCGTTTGCCTATTGAGCGATATGTCCTTACTCGCGAGTGTACTTAAAGTGAGTGTCCTAAAACCGGGGTATACCTGTATTTGATTTTGCAATGTGCTGTGCTTTATTTAGCTATGTTATGTTTTTATTTGGGCCTGTTTTTTGAATCCTTATCCATTTCTTTGTATATTGGTTAATCATGCCCAATATTATATGGGCATGATGTACCCACTGTACAGATGCAGGGTGCGGGTAGTTGCCTTGGGAGGTTGGTTAGGCCACCTGGGTGGGTAGCTGGGCAGGGTGGGTTAACACCTTAATTACTTTCGTGGTTGTTAACCGGCAAGTTGATTAAGGGGCTAGGGGACATTAGATTGTATTTTTCTGGTAATGGAGGACATGGCCCTGCAGAATCCTGACGAGGACGCCCATCATATTGCCAGGGGTAAGTAGAACGGTTTTATTTACTTTATGTTGGCTGATGTTTAATAATGGGCACATAATGAATACTATCAGTGCCATGCGCTACCGCAGGGAAATAGTCAGATCAGGGAGGTAAATGCATGGCTCAGAAAGTGGTGCAGGAAGGCGGGGTTTGGGTTTTTAGAGCACTGGGACTCCTTTTATGAGAGGTGCCATCTATATTCTAGGGACGGATTGCACCTCAATGAAGAGGGATCTTCTGTGCTAGGGGGAGAATGCTAAAAAGGTTAGAGGAGATTTTAAACTAGGATGGAGGGGGGAGGGGAATGAAACAGATAATGAACTAGAGGAGGAAACAAGGTGGTATGGGGGCAAATGCGAGTTTGACAAGCAGCGAGACACCCATATTAAAACAGATAATACTAGAAAACTTCTAAAGACTAAACCAAGTGGGCGCAGAAAGGAAGGAGCAAATAAGATAATAGTACTGTAAGGATTCGCCATCCTGGCGGTCGTAGACCGTCTCCTCACCTCAACAAGCTTTCCGTGATGGACACTCAGCATGCACGGTCTCATGGTCCCAGTACGCGCACGCGCGGACCTTGCGCAGCCTGATCTTCCGTCCGTGGATTCGGACCCTGTTTCCCGCTCTGAAGCACGACGTGTGCGTTCGGCCATCCTTCCTGCTGACGCGCGGTATAAGCCCTGTCCCCGCTCTGGTGATGGACAGGACCGGCGTGGGAGGGACGCGTGCTCTTGGCTCCGCCCCCTGACCTCTGTGACACGCGAGGTTCAAAGCGCAATTGATCCCACCCCCTCTTGCCCTAAGGTCACTCAGACTCGGCATGGGAGTGACGCTCGCTCCAGGCTCCGCCCCCCGGTCTCCGTGACGCGCACGGGCAGTTCCGACCTCATCCCCGATTAGGTTGCATCATAGGGCACACCGGTGTGCATCAGCAGCCTATCGGTGCTTACTTCTTGGTTCCGCCCCTGCTGGCTATTGGAGGTTCCGCCTTTATATACCTTCAGTCTGCTCTCAATCCTTGCTGAGCATTGTCTAGTGTGACGCCGTGCCTTGCTGCATTCTAGCTCCAGACCTTGCCTTGCCTTGCTAATTAACCTCTTGTTGCTTGACCCTGCTTGTCTCTTGGATTCTGCACCTCTCCTGATCCGGCTACGAACGACCATTCTCCTGTCCCCAGTCCTGACCTTGGCTAAGTACTCCAATGATCCGATATTCTCCTATCCTGAACCTGGCTACATACCCCGACAATCCGCTACTCTCCAACCCTGAACTTGGCTACGCACTCTGATGATCCGCAACTCTCCGCTCCTGAACTTAGCAAGTACTTTGACTATTCTCCAATCTGTAATCCTGACCTGGCTTGAACGACTACTCTACATCCTAGGCGCGCACGCGTGGCTGTGGGTCGGCGTTAACCAATTCCCTACCTCAGGTTTTTTGAATGAATGCTTTATACAATTTTAAATTAATCCTTCATGCTTTACTGCACCCCTCACCAAGGTGGCATACATTTTCTCCCTCCTTGTAGATGACGCTCTTGCCTGGGCCTCTCCTATCTGGGAGTCATGATCCGACCTCACACAGGACAACGGAGCCTTTGCCCGGGAATTCCGGAAAGTGTTCGATACATCTGGACGTAAGGTATGTGCCTCCTCTGCACTTTTTCATGTCTCCCAACGCAGTAGTTCAGTCGCCAAATACATTCTCGAGTTTAGAACTATAGCTGCCGAGACCGACTGGAATGATGTAGCCCTGGCCGCTGCCTTTGGCAATGTTTATCGGAAACCTTGAAGGATGAGTTGGCAGCCTACGATCGCCCCACCGATTTGGAGGAGCTCATTGCTGTTTGTATCAAGGTGGATTGTCGCCTCCTGAAGAGACGTTCAGAGAAGGTTCACCACCGTACCATCCCAGCCCGGATCAGTTCCGGTCAGGTGAGCTCCGCTGAGCTTTCAACCCCGCCGCCTCATACGTCTGCCTATGCAATTAAGGGGTACTAGCATTTCAAAATAGGAGAAATTACAATGCAAAAACGCTGGCCTATGTCTTTACTGGGGTGTTGCTGGACATTTTGCCTATTTTTGACCCCAAAAGTCGGGAAACGCAAAGTTCCCATGAGTCCCGGGGGAGTCTCATTGGGAACGCTTTTTCTCTCCCATA
Organism: Ascaphus truei; assembly: GCF_040206685.1. NCBI lineage: Eukaryota > Metazoa > Chordata > Amphibia > Anura > Ascaphidae > Ascaphus > Ascaphus truei. The sequence continues at coordinate 19,891,412 of NC_134504.1, forward strand.
TTTCTACTGACAATCCATCTTGCATTCTTGTCCCCATTTCACTCTATGGGGAGGGCTTTCAAGTATCTACGCTTGCTTTCATCGATTCAGGTGCCAGAGGAAACTTCATAGATCAAGCTTTCGCAGAATGCCATCTGGTTCCGACCAGGCATAGAAAGAAGCCCATCGCTCTTCAAGCTATTGACGGAAGACCTCTGCAGTCGGCGTTCATCTCCTTGGAGACAGAGGTGCTTCAACTAGAGGTGCAATTTACACACCTGGAAAAGATCCAACTCAATGTCATCCACACTCCTTCCATCAGCGTAATCCTTGGGCTACCCTGGCTACAGATTCACAACCCTCGGGTAGATTGGCTCAACAAAGAACCCATCCAATGGAGCCCCTTTTGCCATAAGAACTGCATTCTGGAAGCAAGTAGCATTGGGGGTACCAACGTGTCCGAGGAGAAAGGGAAGGAGAAGGTACAATTGCCAGATGAATACGCTGAGTTTCGGGACATCTTCGATAAGGTCAGATCGGAGATTCTTTCCCCCCCCACCGCCCGTTTGATTGTCCCATCGATCTGCTTCCAGGCACTACACCCCCCCATAGGGACTTCCTATCCATTGTCTATGCCTGAGACCAAGGCAATGAAGGAGTATATTGCGAGAAATTACAGAAGGGGTTTATTCGTAAATCTACTTCTGCGGGTGCAGGGATTTTCTTTGTGAAGAAGAAGGACGGGACCTTACGCCCTTGCATAAACTACCGGTCCCTTAACAAAATCACCGTCATAAACCGCTATCCCTTGCCCCTCATTTCTGAACTGTTTGATCGTTTACAAGGAGCTAGTATCTTTTCTAAATTGGATTTACGAGGTGCCTATAATCTTGTCAGGATCCGTCAGGGTGATGAATGGAAGACGGCTTTCAACACCAGAGATGAACATTATGAGTACTTGGTCATGCCTTTTGGTCTGTGCAATGCCCCAGCCGTGTTTCAGGATTTCGTAAATGAAGTTTTCAGAGACCTCCTCAACTCTTTTGTAATCGTTTATCTTGATGATATTTTAATTTTCTCTATATCCAGACAGGAACACATCTCATGTGTAACAGATGCTCCTTCGCTTACGCCAGAACAAACTTTTTGCTAAACTGGAGAAATGTCATTTTCATCAAACATCCACCATTTTTCTAGGCTACATCATTTCTGATACCGGCCTCACCATGGATCCCGCCAATGTCAAAGCTGTCCTAGATTGGCCACAATCTACCACCCTGAAAGCAGTACAAAAGCTTCCTTGGATTCTCAATATTATTATCATAGGTTTATTCAAAAATGTTCTTCTGTAGTTTCTCCACTTACGGAATTAACCAAGAAGGGAGCGGACCCTGCTTCTTGGTCCGCTGCTGCCCTCCAGTCTTTCGCCCGTCTCAAAAAAACCTTTGTGTCTGCCCCTATTCTCATTCATCCTGATCCCAAACTTCCTTTTACCTTTGAGGTTGACACCTCAGATGTGGGTGTAGGCGCCGTTCTGTCTCAAAGGAAGAATTCCCTGTCCAGGTTGCATCCTTGTGCATTTAAAAAAAAAAATTCTCCGGCCCAATGCAACTACGATGTTGGGAACCGGGAACTCTTGGCCATGAAGCTGGCTCTCGAAGAATGGAGACACCTGCTTGAGGGTACTGAAGATCCGATAACCATCCTCACGGATCATAAGAACTTGCTTTACATTGAAGGCGCACACCACCTGGGAGCCCGTCAAGCCAGATGGTCACTGTTTTTCTCTAGGTTTAATTTCATAATCTCCTACCTTCCCGGATCCAAGAATATTAAAGCTGACGCTCTTTCTCGACAATTTTCCCTGGACGACAAACTGAAGATCAGCAAAAACCCATTTTACCACCTGTTGCAGAGAACATGCAATCACACGTGGGTTTCTTGCAAAGGCTTATTTATTGAGCCTTAAAAATATGGCACACAAAAAGAAAACAGCTTCTTTTCAGCATACAAAACAGAAAATAAGTCCTGAGCAGGGCTTGCCCTTTCCCAACGTGGGCTGTTTAGATTCCAACGTAACAGTACAGCAAACAGTTAATCAAAAATGTATATTGAAGACAGACCTTATTGCAGTAACACTCCTTCAGCATTTCAGTACTCTCACTGGTTCAGACAGGCTGCATGTGTGCGCAGCCTAGGGTTTTTAAAGCCCATTCATCAAGCAGCTGGGATCAGACTGATTAACAAAACCTCCCAGCTGAATGTTAACCCTGTCACTGCTGCACTGCAGACCTAAACATAAGTCTGCCAAGCATAGGGCTGGTGACGTTTATTCATCCTGTCAAACCGCCCAAATGTATTCTCTCGGCAACATCATATGGAGCGCTCAAGGACATTGTCTGTCAACAAAGCCACATCCCTCTTGGCATCTCGCCTCCGCAGGACCGTCTCTTCACTTCACCCCTACACCATAAGAAGGTCCTCGAATTGAGTAATTTGCCCAAATCTACAGGCCACCCGGCACCAAAAGAACCTTGGACCTCATCTCTCGCACCTTTTGGTGGCCAGGAATGCAAAAAGACATACTTTTTTTGTAGCTGCGTGCCCTATGTGTGCCAGGACTAAAACACCCAGGATACCTCCTGCAGGCCTCCTTCAACCTCTACCTGTTTCGGATCGGCCATGGACACATTTTTCTATGGATTTCATTGTGGACTTGCCCAGTTCCAAGGGTATGGACACGATTCTTGTAGTAGTAGACCGTTTTTCGAAGCAGGCCCATTTCATACCCCTCAAGGGCCTGCCCAATGCTCCCAGATTAGCTGATATCTTCATCAGGGAGATTTTTTGGTTACATGGAGTACCCTTGGAAATTGTTTCAGATAGAGGATCGCAATTTATTTTTCGTTTCTGGCGCTCTTTTTGCCTCCAGCTAGGTATCGCCCTCCATTTCTCTTCGGGATACCACCCACAGACCAATGGTCAAACGGAGAGGACTAACCAGTCCCTTGAACAGTATCTACGTTGCTTTACGTCGGATTTTCAAGATGAAAGGCTGAACTCTTACCTTGGTCAGAATTCGCCCACAATAACGCACGAAGCAGCTCTACCCTGGAGTCGCCGTTCTTCGTAAATTACGGTTTCAACCCTTCCACTCTTCCTCTTGTTCTACCCTCCTCAGGGATCTCAGGGGCGGATGACAGGATAAAGACCTTACAAGACCTGTGGAAAAGGATCCAGGTCAACATCAGGCAAGCAGTCAACAGGCAAAAGAATCAGGCAGATTGCCACCGCAGACCTGCTCTAGACCTTAAACCTGGCGACAAGGTATAGTTGTCATCCAGGAACATCTGGCTGAAAGTACTCTCTATGAAGTTCGCACCCAGATTTCTTGGACCATTTGCTATATCCGAAAGGATTCATCCGGTGGCATACCTTCTCGCTCTCCTGCCTTCCATGAAGATCCCCTCTGTATTTCATGTTTCTCTTAAACCGATGGTCCAGAATGCTTTTTCAGTTCCAGTGGCCCCCACCTCTCCCCTCTATGTTCAAGGACAACCGGAATACAAGATCCAATCCATCCTTGACTCTAAGATCTCCAGAGGTTCGCTACACTATCTGGTGCATTGTAGAGGTTTCGCCCTGGAGGAGAGATCCTGGATTCCGAGTCACCGGGTTCACGCAGCCAAACTGGTCCGTATGTTCCACGCAAAATTTCTGGAGAAGCCATTGTGGAGTTGTCTGGAGGTCGCGGCACTGTGAGGAGTCACCATCCTGGCTGTCGCAGACCGTCTCCTCACCTCAACAAGCCTTCCGTGACGGACACCCAGGATGTGCGGTCTCGTGGTCCCAGTACGCGCGCTTGCACGGACCTTGTGTTGCCTGAACCCCTGTCCGCAGATTCTGACCCCGCCTCCTGCTCTGACGCACGAAGGGTGCATTCGGCAAGCCTCCCTGCTGACGCGCGGTACAAGTCCCACCCCCGCTCTGATGGACAGGACCGGCATGGGAGTGACGAGTGCTCTCGGCTCCGCCCCCTAACCTCCGTGACACGCACGGGTCGACACACGATTGATCCCGCCCCCTCTTGCCCTAAGGTCACTCAGAATCGGAGTGGGAGTGACGCGCACTCCAGGCTCTGCCCCCAGACCTCCGTGATGCGCGTGGGATGGCACGCGAGCAGTTCCACCCCATCCCCGATTAGGTTGCATCATAGGGCACACCTGTGTGCACCAGAATCTTATCGGTGCTTGCTTCCTGGTTCCGCTCTTGCTGGCTATTGGAGGCTCCACCTTTATATACATTAAGTCTGCTCTCACTCCTTGCTGGGCATAGTCTAGTGTGATGCCGTGCCTTGCTGCATTCTAGCTCCAGACCTTTCCTTGCTGATTAACCTCTTGTTGCCTGACTCTGCTTGTCTCTTGGATTCTGCACCTCTCCTCTCCTGATCCGGCTACAAACGACCATTCTCCTGTCTCCAGTCATGACATTGGCTAAGTACTCCAACAATCCGATATTCTCCTATCCTGAACCTGGCTACATACCCCGACAATCTGCTACTCTCCAACCTTGAACTTGGCTACGCACTCTGATGATCCGCACCTCTTCGCTCCTGAACCTGGCAAGTACTTTGACTATTCTCCAATCTGTAATCCTGACCCGGCTTGCACGACTACTCTACATCCCAGGCGTGCCCGCGTGGCTGTGGGTCGGCGTTAACCAATTCCCTACCTCAGCACTGCGGTCGCGCTTCGTTTGTGGTGAGCTACGTGTTACAAGTACAGGCTGAAAAAAAACTTAAATGCATGCTTGCTAATGCAAGAACACTGACAGATAAAATGGGGGAGCTTGAATTAATAGCTGCATGGGAGCAGTATGATATCATAGGCATTACTGAAACATGGTGGGATGAAACTCATTACTGGACAGTTAATTTAGAGGGTTATTCTCTTTTTCAGAAGGAGTGAACAAATAGAAGAGGAGGTGGAGTATGTTTATATATTAAACCGGATCTAAATACAAGTAGACCAAAAAGGCACAGGCGCACTGCCAGGGAGTCAGGTGGTGTAGAAGTCAAAATCCATTTAATTCAGAACATATCTGATGACAAACATAGCCCCAGGGGGGGCAACACACAGGCTCCTACGTGTTTCGGACGGGTAGGTCCTATATCAAGGAGTGTGGAACATATAATAAAGGGGCATCTTATATACCCCCAATAAATGAGGCTAAATCACAACAGCTGGTAAATTTCATTCAAAAAACTCCAATGCGCATGCGCATGATGTCACGGCAGGCGCTGCCGTCGCAACTGAAGGCAAACCCTTCTTGGTGCGCCCCCCCGTGCTCTTGGGTTCAACGAAGACCTTAAACTTTAGAAAGGCAGATTTTAATAAACTGAGGTCTAATCTAGTAGTAATACAATGGGATGATGTTTTTGCAGGGAAAAATGTAGAAGATAAATGGGCAGTCTTTAAAACATTGTTAGAAAAGCACACTTATCAGTGTATACCCTTGGGTAATAAGTATAAAAGAAATAAGTCAAAACCAATGTGGCTAAATAAACAGGTAGGGGAGGAAATGGACAAGAAGAGGAAGGCGTTTAGATTCTTTAAGTCAGAAGGGACAGAGACATCGTATCAGAATTAAAAGGAATGTAACAAAAATTGCAAAAGGGCAATCAAATTAGCAAAAATGGATAATGAAAAAAGGGAGCCTGGGAGACATATGTCTGAGTGCTTCATCCAGCACTCATAAGGGTTAACTCAGGTGGAAGTTAGGAAATCAGAACTCTTTAGCTGACACCTGAGAGCCAGCAAGGTAGATAAGGATCATGTGACTGGCAGTAGCTGCCAGAGAGAGAGAGAAGCACACTGCTGCGTGAGCCCTTAGCCAGAGGGATTTCACCAAAGTCTACTTCAACTAAAGTAAGGATTATTCATTTGTTTACTGACTGCTTAAAGTACCCTTATGGTTTGGTTCTGGTTTAGCCAGCCAGCCTGCTAGATAGGTCTGCTGTGTTATTAGTCAGTTTTTCTCCCAAAGTGGAGCAGGATTTATTTTGTTAAAGGGACAGTGTACCCGCATGTTATGTTACTGTGGAGAAATAAAGCCACTGAACGTTTTTATTTATCCTGAAACTATACGTGTGGACTGTTCCCTGACCTCGGCTACAGGCCGTCCTGCCACAGGTGGTGTCAGAAGTGGGATGTCGGACGGCCCCTGTATCTGAAGGGCCACACAAAAAAAAAAATGGAGATATTTTTTTCTCAGTTCCTTGAGCAACAGCTCCAGCTAGCAGAGAAGCAAGCAGAGCGACAAGCCCAGCAAGATGAGCAACAAGCCCAGCAAGCTGAGCGACAAACCCAGCAAGATGAGCAACAGGCCCGGCGAGAGGAAAAGCTACTCCAACTGCTGGTCGAAGGCCCAACCCCAGGCAGACCAGGGATTCCAAATAACCCACCGGTGATGCTGACTAAAATGAAGCCAAACGAAGACCCAGAGGCATTTCTCCTCACTTTTGAAAGGGTAGCCACGGCCCACGGCTGGACAGTTGATCGCTGGGTAACGACTCTGGCTCCACTCCTCATAGGGGAAGCTCAGGCAGCCTACCAGACTCTTCCAGTGGACGAGGCCATGGACTATCAGAAACTAAAGGCTGCTATTCTGGATCGCCTAGGCCTCACGCCAGAGACCTACCGACAGCGGTTCCGGACAGTCAAATATACAAACCGAGACAGACCCCGGGTCGTAGCCCACCGCTTAGTAGACTTATGTGCCAGGTGGATACAACCGGAAAAACATGACAAGGCAGTGATCCTTGAACAGTTTGTGCTCGAGCAGTTCATACAGATACTGCCCCCCTCCTCCCACTCCTGGGTAAAAAGACACGCTGCATTTTCCCTGGATTCAGCGGTCCGCTTGGTGGAAAACTTCCTGGGCGACGACACCCAACAGGATAGCTGGGAACGGCCGGTGCAAACACCAGTTGCTTCCGGTGATACTAGAGGCAGGAGAGCAGACAATCGAGGGGTCTACAACCCGCCAGCTCGGGAGATCCAGTCAACCCGATCGGAAGACCCTTTCCCATCTTGGAGGGTTCCTGGTACAAACTCCCGCAGAGACGCCCATCCTGGGTCCGAGGCCACTGGATTACTCAAGGGAGGCCGCCACCCACAGTATTCCCCGAGAACCTGGACTCCTGTCACCCACCCGGTGGAGAGGATAACCCCACCAACCAGAAGGGAGGACCCCATCCAACAGCGGAGAGGTCCAAACACCGAGCCCCGTCGAGAGCTTCCGCGGACGACCGAGTTTGCGGACTCAGGAGATGAGGAAATGGACTGTTCATATGGCAGAACCACTGCCACAGCTTGTCTCCGAGGGGACCACAATCCGTGGTTAGTCCCAGCATCTCTGGAGGGGACAAAAGTAAATGCCATGCTGGACTCGGGCTCTGGAAAAACCCTGATCCTAGAGGGCCTAATTCCAAGCAATAGACTATCTTATGACTCTCCTTGGAATATCGAATGTATCCATGGGGATACAAAGAGATACCCGACGGCGAATGTTACACTGCGTATCCAAGATCAAGAGGCTAGCCTACTAGTGGGAGTTGCTCCCTGGCTACCTGCTCCTGTTCTACTTGGCCGAGACTGGCCCTACCTCGAAACATTGTTGGCCCCTACTCCTACGGAGCCTACTTCTCTGGTACCGGAGACTTGTTCCCTTTTTCCCCAGAGATTTTCCCCCCGTAGACACCATGTCCCAAAGACATGTAAACAGAGACGTGCGGAAAAAGAGGACTGGTTAAGAAAGGCTGGGACTTTTGGTAACATTAGTCAGCCCAAAGGACTGCAGGTCATGGCGGGGGATGACCAGGGTGTGGAACAGATAGATACGGGAGTGTTGCCAGACCTGGATCTTCCTGACTTCCATCAGAGGCAGAGGGAGGACCCAGCTCTGGCTAGACAATATGAGAAGGTGGTACAGGTCAACAACAAGATAATAGATGAACAAGGTGTAAAAGTGTTTCCACATTTTGAACTGTTGAATGACATACTATATCGTGTGAATAAGGTTACACAAACAGGGGAGGTCATTCTACAGATGCTAGTCCCTAAAGGGTTGATTAAAACAGTGTTTACCCTAGCCCATACTCTCCCATGGGGTGGTCATTTGGGCAGAGATAAGACCACGGACCGCATCTCGTCCCGGTTTACTGGCCAGGCATACATGGTGACATCATGAAACTATGTGAGACATGTCCTGAATGCCAGTTAACTAGCCAAAAAGGACAGAAGCCGGCTCCTTTGGTTCCTCTGCCCTTGGTAGCCGTCCCATTCGAGAGAATTGGGGTAGATCTGGTCGGACCTTTAGAACCCTCTGCGAAGGGACATAAATTTATACTCGTTGTTGTTGATTATGCCACCAGGTATCCTGAGGCCTTCCCTCTGAGATCAGCCACTGCTAAACAGGTTGCTCACAGGCTGTTAGAACTGTTTTCTAGGATAGGACATCCCCAAGTAATGTTAACTGACCAGGGAACAAATTTCATGGCAAAGTTAATGCAGGATGTCCTGAAGTTATTGGAGGTAAAATCCGTCCGGACCTCGGTCTACCATCCTCAGACTGATGGATTGGTAGAGAGGTTTAACCGTACTTTAAAAACTATGCTTAGGAAGTTTGTGGACACTGAAAAGCGAGCTTGGGATGAACTTCTCCCTTTCCTGTTGTTTGCGGTACGAGAAGTTCCCCAATCATCCACAGGCTTCTCCCCGTTTGAGCTCCTATATGGACGCCAACCTCTGGGTATTCTCGACCTACTGAAGGAATCCTGGGAGGAGGAGCCCTCCCCCTCCAAGAATACCCTTCAGTATGTCATAGACCTTAGAAACCGCCTAGACATGATAGGTCGGTTTGCGAAGGAAAACCTCAAATCTGCTCAAGAACGTCAAGAGAGGCAGTACAACCAAAATGCTCGCTTGAGGGTCTTCCAACCTGGGGACCAAGTGATGCTACTACTACCGACATCAGAGAGTAAACTCCTTGCGAAGTGGCAGGGTCCTTTCCAAGTTCTCCGCCGCACCGGGGAGGTGAACTATGAGATCTCTCAACCACGGTCCAGGAAGGGTAAACAAATCTACCACGTGAACCTCCTGAAACCCTGGAAAATGATGAGATCGCTGTTCATTCACCCTCGGGAAGGAGAGACGGATTTGGGTTCAAAGCTTCCAAAGGGTAGTACGTACACTGACCATCAGGTTCCCATGGGAGAGCAGTTAACAACGGAACAAAGGTCAGACCTACTTGATGTATGTAACAAGAGACAGGGGGTGCCCAACGCTGCATCCAATTGACAAAACACAGAGTAAAATACTTCAATAATAATAAAATACTTGGTTATTTAGTTAACCCTTTGGCCAAAGGTGTCATAAGCCTGCATACCAACGTCAAGGTATAACCAAGATAATGCAGGTCCTACACTACACTGTGAACCCTTCCCCTTACCTCTGTGAGAGGGGAACCATAATGGGTCTTGTTCCTGCAGCAAGTGAAATGACCTTCCAACTTAAAGGGTGAAGGGGGAGGAGTGAGCTCTGGTAGGAGGTGCCACAGCCTCCAAAAGAGACATAGGTTAACACAGATTCCCAGCAAGCTCAAACTCCCACACCCACCACAAAGTGAATATATATTTTTATGTCAACCAGAGCGCTATTGAGCGTGGCAATTGTATATAACAAGAGACAGGGGGTGCCCAACGCTGCATCCAATTGACAAAACACATAGAGTAAAATACTTCAATAATAATAAAATACTTGGTTATTTAGTTAACCCTTTGGCCAAAGGCGTCATAAGCCTGCATACCAACGTCAAGGTATAACCAAGATAATGCAGGTCCTACACTACACTGTGAACCCTTCCCCTTACCTCTGTGAGAGGGGAACCATAATGGGTCTTGTTCCTGCAGCAAGTGAAATGACCTTCCAACTTAAAGGGTGAAGGGGGAGGAGTGAGCTCTGGGAGGAGGTGCCACAGCCTCCAAAAGAGACATAGGTTAACACAGATTCCCAGCAAGCTCAAACTCCCACACCCACCACAAAGTGAATATATATATACATATATATATAAATACATGACACCCACACTAGTCATTTATTGCTCCTGACGAAGCTGTGTACCACAGCGAAACGCGTAGAGCCAACGAGTTTGCAGCAGCTGCCTCCAAGAGAAGACGCCGAAAGCTAGGACGCTCCCGCAGACCCCTCAGCATTGCTAGTTGCCATCCCTTTCCATCGGATGCGGTTACCCGCGAACCGGACGTGACGTCACACGCCACCGCCGGCGGCACAGCGAGGAGAAGGGGAGAAGACTCGGGAGCACACACCGCTAAGACAGACAGCATTTAATTGCCAAAGAAACCGTTACATGTACAGAACCCTTGTACTTAGTGTGAGTACATCTCTTACCTCTTTTTAATATAAATCAAGTGAATTGCAATCTGCACTATTGGGCCGTTTTGTGTCTTCTGTTTTTTCATATACCTTGTTGGGAGCTGAATATCTGGAACAGTCTCCTTGTGTGAAAGCAGAGTGGTGCCATTACACATCTGAAAGGAAGAACAACTACCTACACACCTCCTGGTTGTACTTTATTATTAACATAACTTTTGTATAAGTAATTCACTCCTTTAAAGACAAGTTGTTTATAATCATTTATTGATTTTAAGATTATATATTGCATCAGTGCTTTTTCACGTTTTTTACTTGTATGAGGTGTACCCGATTGGATCGCTCCCTTCCAACTCCAAACCAAAACTGCATTTGTGGGAAATCTTAGCACATTTCCCTGGTAAGGTTGAGAAGCATCCCATTGTGTAACATTTCATATATTTTTTATTTTTCAATTTTTTCTTTTATTATTATTATTATTTTTAAATACACTGTTGAAAACTAAGGAATTGTGGCGCCTATGCAAATCATTTAAGTATACTGTGTCTATCTGCTTTTGATTTGGGGGCTGCCTTTTTCCTATTTATATTTAACCACTTATATTTGTAACACTGAAATTATTACTAATATGGATGTCACGTCACTGAATATTTTTGCCAAAAGGCACTCTAGACAATCACAATTTAATTATCATGATATAGACACTTCACACACACCGGTATCATATGATTTATTAGAGGAGGAATTTCATAAACTAGATAGACTTTTGATTAAGGATACAAAGAAATGGCTTGATCTTAGTTTTTTAAATAAATATATCAAGTGTAATAGGATACCTAGAGGTCTGAGACTTTCAAAAGATCCTTCTTCCAATATGGATGATGAGGAATTTGTAAAAATTTGGTACAATATAATTGATAAATGCTCAGTGGACCTAATGCTGGCATTAGTCAATCAACACAAAAAAAACATTAAGATGATAGATGAAGAAGTCACAATAATAGAGGAAAAATTGGCCCATTTGGAAGACACTACAGAGTTTAAAATTAAAGATAGAGAACTAAAGAGAAAAATAGACAAATTAGAGAATGATCTTTATATCAATAAAACAAACAAATTCCTACGAGATGAGGAAGATTATAAAAGGGGTGAACAAAGAGATTGGAAAAAGAAGAAAAATATATACCATACAGAGAGAAAATATGATAATAGATACGGTAATCCAAATACAAGAACAGACAAACCATACTATGCTAATGCATCATATCGCAGAGAAACGGACTATGTTCCATCTCAAAATAAATTCTACCCCTCTTATAGAGAAACAAGAGAGCAAAGATATAAAGACTCAAATCCTACACTAGACACATCACATGTGCAAATAAAAATACAGGAGGATAAGACTATCTTTGACGAAAGAGAAAAACGTAGGGACACTGAATATCAAAGAGAAAAAGAGAGAATAAAGGAGAGAGACTTCAGAATGGAGGAAGATAGACGGAGAGAGAGGGAAAAACAGAGAGAAAGGGAAAGACAGAGGGAAAAAGAAATAAGAATGAAAGAAGAAAGGGATAAATACATTAGAGATAAAGATATCCACAGACACAGGGAACAACAGAGAGATAGGGATTTTGCATATCATAGAGAACAAAGAGAAATAGAACAGAGGGAGAAGGATCAAAAAGAAAAGGAATACCAAAGAGAGAAAGAGGCGAAAAGAGAAAAAGAGATGAAAAGAGAAAGGGAAGAAAGGAAAAGAGAAAGAGATAGATACCATCTAGATAGACAACAAAAAACAAGTAGATCCAGGTCACCAATTGGAGCTACTGGGTCCAATGTTTTTTTAGACATGGACAAAACACTCAGCGTTTGGGAAATACCAAATTCTTATACACCCCCGAAAGAAAGGAGGGACCCCAAATCGTATCACAAAAAAGAAAACATCAGAGAGGGAAAAGAGGAAAAAGAAGAAAAAGGGAAAGACTAAATAAAGGAAGTGGTATAGATACAAAGAGTATATTCAACCTTAGCTCTGTCGAATTAACTATACCCCAGAAAAAACTAATCTCAAAAGGACTTTCTTTTGCACCAACTATAGGGCCTAACAATTTTGGACTATTTTTAGATGCTAACCGCTATCTCCGAAAACTAATTGTAAAAAGATTCTTTCAAAGTAAAAATGTTGAATCCAGATTGCATATGGAGAATCCAAGAAAGGAACCAGAAGAGAGCAAGTTTAAACACACATCATTAAAAAACAAGTCAACATTCTATCCTACATATTACAAAGGTAAACACCTAGAGGTATTTTATGATTTGATTGTGAAGGACTTCGAATTATTGACTACAAACACAAAACCAACAACTAGGAATAATTTGACTACAGATGAAAGGAAAGCTTTGGAAGAAATTACTCAAAATGAAAAGATAGTAATCAAACAGGCTGACAAAGGTGGGGGAACAGTAATAATGAACAGGGAGAATTATTTGAAAGAAATTTATCGCCTATTAGGTGACAATGATACATATGGTATTTTAAATAAAAATCCAACAGAAAAATTTAATAAAGAACTTAATAGTCTGTTAGAAGGAGGAAGGGATACAGGTATACTTACGGAATCAGAGTTTAAATTCCTATATAACAAAACCCCTCAAATTCCGATATTTTATATTTTACCAAAAATCCACAAGTGTCTTGAGAATCCACCCGGTAGGCCGATAATTTCGGGAATTAACTCACTTACATCCAACCTGTCAGCCTACATAGATAGCTTCCTCCAGGGTTATGTAAAGGAGATGAATTCATATTTGAAAGATACATCTGACATTATAAAAATCCTAGATACTTTTGTATGGAAAAAAGATTATCTGTTGGCAACTATTGATGTGAGTTCGTTATATACATCTATTGTTCCCAATTTAGGACTCCAAGCTGTTGAACATTTTCTTAGGAACGATCCGGAATTGCATGATTTGCAAATAAGATTCCTTCTTGATAGCATCACATTCATCTTAGAAAAAAAATTCTTTTTATTCGATAAGGTGTTTTATGTTCAGAAATGTGGCACCGCCATGGGAACAAGGTTTGCCCCCAGCTACGCAAAGCTCTTTATGGGATTTTGGGAGGACCAAACCATCTGGTCCAATGGCGAGCTGGGGAATAACCTTGTCCTATGGCGGCGCTACATTGATGACATCATTTTAATATGGCAGGGGGATAAGCAAAGTCTAGAACAATTCATTTTTAACCTTAACCAAAATAATTTTAATCTCAAATTTACACACACAATAAGCGAAAGTTCTATAGAGTATCTTGATTTAAATATATATATAGAAGAAGGTGCAATAAAAACTAAAACACATTTTAAAAATGTTGATTGCAACAATTTTATTCTTAGATCTAGTTGCCACCACCATCAATGGATGGACGGAGTTCCCTATAGTCAATATAGGAGACTACGGAGAAATTGCACCGAGGAGAAAATATTTAAAGACCAGTTTAAAGTGTTAGAGAAACGCTTTGTAGAAAAGAATTACAGCCAAGAGACTTTAGATATGGCATTAACAAAGGCGAATAACCTACAAAGAAAGGAAGTCTTGGAATCACAGAAAAAGTCTCTTAATCAAAATAAAAACATATATGATACTGCCTTCCTTACCACTTTTAACAAAGAAGCAAAAAATATAGGAAAAATTCTTCGTAAACACTGGCATGTTTTAAAATCAGATAGCATTTTGAATGAAATTTTACCTGAAAATCCAAAAATAATTTTTTAAAAGGCACAAAATATTAAAAATCTAATAGCACCAAGCGCCTTAAGAAACATAAAAGGAGAAAATCAGAGCTGGCTAAAGAATTTAACAGGTTTTTATGGATGTGCATCGTGCAAGGCCTGCCAGCACAAAATGCAAGAAAAAACAAAGTTTACTAGTAATAGAAGCAAAGAAACATTTAAAATCAAACAATACATGAATTGCCATACAAATTTTGTGATCTATGTCCTTGAGTGCCCTTGCGGGCTACAATATGTAGGAAAAACATCTAGACCTATACGTACCCGCATCATCGAACATTTGAGTAACATAAGAAGGGGCATTTTAACCCACAGCGTCTCTAAACATTACGCTAAATACCATCATTCAAACCCAGATAGCCTTAAATTTATCGCTATTGAAAATGTACAACAACACTGGAGGGGACGCTGCAGAGAGGTGGATCTAAGCAAGAGAGAAATGTATTGGATTCACAAATTAAAGACACTGATTCCAAATGGTTTAAATTCAGACTTTGAGATCCTACCGTTCCTACATACCTAATGCTTTTATAACTATTAACTTTGCCTGTTTTTATTTTTCAAGATATGCCGTTTTCTATTGTGCCTTATTAATTTTTTAATTTTTTAATAATTCAATTAATAATTATCTAATAATATTTGAAAATAATATTATCCTATTGCGTCTATTGCACTTTCTCATTAATGTGTGTCATGTGATAATTATTCTATATAGAAAACTATAATGTAGAGATATAAATTATACCAAGTATTTTTTAAAATTTTTCGTAAACTATATTAATTAAATATACATTATACAATCTTATTTTAGAATATAAAGCTAGTAGAGCTGATTCTGACCTTGCCAATTTTTAATGAAAATATGATCTTAATCATATAACGCTTTTATATAGATATGATGTTACTAATGAAACTGATAACCTCTCTCTGTTTCTCTTTTTCCTTCCAATATGCACCTTGCTACAAATATTATTTCATTTTTCTTATGGCATTATTATCAAATGAGATTTACTTTTACCAAGCAACTTTTAAATATGATTGAATAGATATTACCAATAGAGGGTTTTTATACTAAACACAGCAGTTTCCTATTTTTTTGTTGTTAGTTTTTAGTTTTATATGTTATTAAATATTGTTTATTTTATCATGTTTTAATTGTACTCAAGAGTACTATAAATGAAACCATTTCTATTTTATTTTTCTTATTTTTGGACCACAGAAAGAATTGTGCCTATGTAAAGGCAATCCTGTGGGTTTAATTATGTAATGTTTAATTAGATTGGATTATCACTAGTAAAGCAATTAGAGAACACCATATAAATACATGACACCCACACTAGTCATTTATTGCTCCTGACCAAGCTGTGTACCACAGCGAAACGCGTAGAGCCAACGAGTTTGCAGCAGCTGCCTCCAAGAGAAGACGCCGAAAGCTAGGACGGTCCCGCAGACCCCTCAGCATTGCTGGTTGCCATCCCTTTCCATCGGATGCGGTTACCCGCGAACCGGACGTGACGTCACACGCCACCGCCGGCGGCACAGCGAGGAGAAGGGGAGAAGACTCGGGAGCACACACCGCTAAGACAGACAGCATTTAATTGCCAAAGAAACCATTACATGTACAGAACCCTTGTACTTAGTGTGAGTACATCTCTTACCTCTTTTTAATATAAATCAAGTGAATTGCAATCTGCACTATTGGGCCGTTTTGTGTCTTCTGTTTTTTCATATACCTTGTTGGGAGCTGAATATCTGGAACAGTCTCCTTGTGTGAAAGCAGAGTGGTGCCATTACACATCTGAAAGGAAGAACAACTACCTACACACCTCCTGGTTGTACTTTATTATTAACATAACTTTTGTATAAGTAATTCACTCCTTTAAAGACAAGTTGTTTATAATCATTTATTGATTTTAAGATTATATATTGCATCAGTGCTTTTTCACGTTTTTTACTTGTATGAGGTGTACCCGATTGGATCGCTCCCTTCCAACTCCAAACCAAAACTGCATTTGTGGGAAATCTTAGCACATTTCCCTGGTAAGGTTGAGAAGCATCCCATTGTGTAACATTTCATATATTTTTTATTTTTCAATTTTTTCTTTTATTATTATTATTATTTTTAAATACACTGTTGAAAACTAAGGAATTGTGGCGCCTATGCAAATCATTTAAGTATACAATTGAGGCCTTGAGACATTATGTCGCCGGAGTACACTTCACCCTGGTCACTGACCATGCGCCCTTGAAGTGGTTAAACACCATGAAGGACATAAATCCAAGGTTGACCAGGTGGTATATTACCCTCCAACCCTTCTCTTTTGATATTCAGCATAGACCTGGAAAGGACCATGGAAATGCTGCTTTTTTGTCAAGGGAAGGAGTGGAGGGTCAGGCTTCAGCCGTGTGGGACACTAGCCACACACAAACAGGGGAGGTATGTGACAGAGTGAAGTCAACTCCTATCAGTTACGCCTGGGAGACATATGTCTGAGTGCTTCATCCAGCACTCATAAGGGTTAACTCAGGTGGAAGTTAGGAAATCAGAACTCTTTAGCTGACACCTGAGAGCCAGCAAGGTAGATAAGGATCATGTGACTGGCAGTAGCTGCCAGAGAGAGAGAGAGAGAGAGAAGCACACTGCTGCGTGAGCCCTTAGCCAGAGGGATTTCACCAAAGACTACTTCAACTAAAGTAAGGATTATTCATTTGTTTACTGACTGCTTAAAGTACCCTTATGGTTTGGTTCTGGTTTAGCCAGCCAGCCTGCTAGGTCTGCTGTGTTATTAGTCAGTTTTTCTCCCAAAGTGGAGCAGGATTTATTTTGTTAAAGGGACAGTGTACCCGCATGTTATGTTACTGGGGAGAAATAAAGCCACTGAACGTTTTTATTTATCCTGAAACTATATGTGTGGACTGTTCCCTGACCTCGGCTACAGGCCGTCCTGCCACAGGGAGGTTCTTATCAGCGCGAATTTGTTCAAAGGGCTTAATGTATATTCTCTCCTCTAGGTCTCGAAGTCTAAGAATGCCTAATTGTTTCCAAATAATAAATTCCTTTCTGGTCAAACCTGGGGCAAAATCTGGATTGCCCCATAACAGGGTCATCAGCGAACCTCTGGATGAAAGAGAGCACCTAAATTTATTGGCCTCCCAGATAGCCAGTGAATTAGCCATCGATGCCAGCGGCTTTTTTATCAGCTTTAAAGCTTTTTTGGGTAACCAGATCAAGCTCTTCAACTCCGTTGGGGAGCAGGCTTTGCTCTTCAATGCTACCCATCTCTTCGAATCAGGGCTTGTGTGCCATTGGGAGATTTGACATAATTGCGCCGCCTTATAATAGGATAACAAACAAGGTACCGCCAGCCCTGCCGCCAATGTTGGTTTTTTTTAGAATCAAACCCTTTACTCTCGGCTTTTTCCCTCCCCATATAAATTTGGATATGGCAGACTGAAGTGAGAGTATGTCCTTCAGTCTAAGTGGCACCGGTAACGTCTGGAACAGATAGAGGATGCGTGGGAGGAGATTCATCTTTATGCTATGGATCCTTCCGATCCAAGATATCTTAAAGGTCGCCCACTTCCTGATTTCCTCTTTTAGAGTGCGGATCAGTTTGGGGTAATTTGCTCGATATATACCATTGTAATCTTTGGGGATGAGCACTCCTAAGTATTTCACTCCTGTTTTCTGCCAATTAAAATTAAAATTGATCTATATCAATTTTTCTGTCTCTTTCGGGAGGCTTATATTCAGAGCTTCAGACTTAGATTGTTTGATCCTAAAGCCTGAGATGTCTTGGAATTTCCCTAGCAAGTTGAAGAGGTTCGGTAGGGAGGTGAGAGGCCTCGAGATCGTCAGCAGCACATTATCTGCGTAGAGCGCTACTTTGTGTGTTTGTGTGTCGGTCTCAATTCCCCCCACATCTGGGTTATTTCTGATTTGGGCCGCTAAGGGCTCCATGCACAATGCAAATAGGAGGGGGGATAACGGGCACCCCTGTCGAGTGTCACTTCTAATTTTGAAGCGGTCCGACGGAAATCCTTGGTGTATTACTTTAGCCGCCGAACCCCTATACAGAGACAGGATCACGTTAATCACCTGGTCCCCGAACCCAAACTCTCCAAGCGTGGCCCTCAGGTAAGGCCAGTCAATCCTGTCAAAGGCTTTTTCAGCATCCAGACTCAGCACCATAGCTGGAATTTTACATGTATTGGCTATATCTATCAGATCAATAATCCGTTGTGTATTATCTGCGGCTTGTCGACCCTTAATGAACCCGACTTGATCTGGGTGTATGAGTCGGGGCAGGATGTGACTTAGGGCCTCATGCAGTAAGCGACGATTATGTGAAATCGGCAAGCTTATCGATTAGTCATGTTATTGGCGTTTTTCCCTCTCCGTATGCAGTAAGTGCCGAATACATTCAAAATCAACCAGAAAACAAATCCGCCCACTCTCACGATGATGAGCCGATCACACACAGGTGTATCGGCGTGCGTGGCGGGGTGCTGTTAGGTTGCACAATCACAAATCTTGCTGAATCAGGCGAAACAAGCATGTTTTTGATTGCGCGCCATATTTAAAGGCAACGTGTACTGCTAATCATTCTCTGTGTTGTTGGGAGTGAGAGAGAGAGAGACGCACAGAGCTGGACGATTGAAGATTTGCATATTGACTGAGAGACTTGTTGTGTATTGGGTGAGCTTTGTCCTTTGTTGTTTTGTTTACATCTTTGTCTTGTTTTATATGTGGAAGTGGGTCGTGTGATTGCCTGTACATTTCTTGTCTGTTTTTTGTGAGTGCTGGAAGTATGCCCGCAAAGCGTGGGAAGAGTGATGCTGGTGGGAGTGGGAGTGCTACTCGTGCGAGTACGCGTCGGAGTGAACGTTCTGTTCAGGGGAGTGATGTTGCTGGTGCACCGAGTGGTGTTGCTGGGAGTGGGAGTGCTGTTGTTGGGAGTGGGAGTGCTGGTGCTGCGAGTGGTGTTGCTGGGAGTGGGAGTGCTGTTGTTGGGAGTGGGAGTGCTGTTGTTGGGAGTGGGAGTGCTGTTGCTGTGAGTGGGAGTGCTGGTGCTGGGAGTGGGAGTGCTGTTGCTGTGAGTGGGAGTGCTGGTGCTGGGAGTGCTGGTGCTAGGAGTGTGAGTGCTGGTGCTAGGAGTGTGAGTGCTGGTGCTAGGAGTGTGAGTGCTGGTGCTAGGAGTGGGAGTGCTGGTGCTAGGAGTGGGAGTGCTGGTGCTGGGAGTGCTGCTGGTGGCGCAGTTGCTGATGGGGTGTCTGGTGGTGGCGTGCTTGCTGGTGGCCAGCTTTTGGAGGCTCTTCCATTGGAAGAAGGAGAGTCCAGTCAGCACCAGCCAAGCTCTGACCCTAAACCTGCTCGGAAGAAACGTGTGGAGAAGCCACGTAATCCTCGCTTCAATGACCAGGAAAATAGGGCTCTTGTCACTGGCATTCTGGAGCACTATGACAGTCTCTATGGACATTTAGTAGGTAAGTGTAACTTTACATTTATTATTCAAATACATGTGATCCTAGGTCATCTGAGTTTTGTTCATATGCAAATATGGGTACACAATATCTTTCTATGTTCATTAGTGTGGAAACACAGCTTTTTATCATGCCTTACAAGGACAAATAAACACAGGCGGTCAATTTGCCAGAACTGCATACAATATGAATGCAACCTTGCTTACATGTATAGGTTTAGTAGTGAATGCTCATGTGCTGCACATATTACACATAAAACAGCATGTTTGCTATCTCTTGGAACAGCTAGCAGTGTAGGAAACTGGTGCTTATATTATTATTAATTTACCTCATATCTTTTATATGTTTTTCAAGGGCGGACAAGTGCAGCAAGCAAAAAAGAAATGTGGGACACAATAGTCATTGGTGTCAATGCCTGTGGGAATAGTGTCAGGGACAAGTATCATTGTCGGAAAAGATTTGATGATATTAGGTCCAAATTGAAAAAGAAAATACAAGACCAACGCGTGCATGCTACTGGCACTGGAGGTGGGCCCACACCACAACGTCTCATATTGACTCCATTGGAGGAGCTGCTTCGGCCAAAATTACTTACCGTCGTCGTGGAAGGCTTGGCTGGTGACCGTGACATTGGAATTTATCCGTCACAATTTCCAGCAGGTGATAAATATTACTGTACTAGGCGTGTCGTTGCTTACAGTTATTTTGCATATTTACACTGCTTTTTATACTGTCTTCACAATATAAGCATACCTGCATCTATATATGTATATGTCTGATTCTGTATATATATATCTCAAAATAGACATATATGTAGTAGTCCTACTAAAAGCAGTAACTAATATAGCACGTGCCATTGCGTGCTCATTTACATGTGAATTCCCAAAATGCATAGCTGCAGTGGAAGCAATTGATGGTGGGCGAAGATGGGGAACAACAGGGTAGTACACATGTGTAACACATGTTCATGAGAAATTATTAGTAGCTACAGGTACAGAACAGAAATATGTATCATATTATTGTGTATTTTATTGATTTTACTCCGACAAACATGACATTACTGCCTATTTTAAGCATGCATCAAAGAAATTGCATGTAACGGCCTACAAACATCACTGGCACTAACACATCTATAGTTGCTTATGAAAAGGTCCATTTTTGCTTTATGTCATATACAGACAGCATAATGAGGCACACGTATCATATGTTATGTCATTGTTTTCATAACTTAAACACTGCAGATGACTACTTAGCTCATCTACCATTGTGTTAAAGCAGCTGCAATTAATATCTCATCACAGCATACACTTCAACAGAGGGGGTGGGGTTCAGCACACACACTAATTACAGCCTCATTTCACGGTCAACTTAGTTCACACCATTTGCACCTGTTTCAAGTCATTGAAAGGTGTGGCTGATTAGGCTTTTTGGGGAAGGGAATACCTTTCTTACAACCTGAATAGCACAACTGAAGTTAATCACACTCATTTGAAAGCTTAACTCTAGCTACTAAATGCCCCAACAACTCATTACTTATCAAAGCGTACGTCACACATTAGTTCACTCATATCTATAGTTGAACTACTATGAAAGACACATTATCACACACTGCATGTGTTGTCTTGTTGAGTCACAGCCACATTCAGGTGTGCCACATCTTCGATTAATGTACCACACATATCCTCTACCAAAAACAACACTTTTTGCAATATGACCACCTTCATGATAACCATTGTGAATGGTCATCTCATGATAGTTATGTACATTATGATACTGATATCACTACACAACATATGATTTTTATGTACTCATTTAATCTATTTATCCTCACGCATTACTGCAGAAACATAGTATGTTGTATGTTAGGGAACTCAAAAATTCTAAGTACACAGGCATGTACAGTGTTATTACAACTATTTATGTTCACTTTCACACACATTTTCGGTTAAGGAACTGATGTTGTTAGTTAATCATAAATACAGAACATACAATAAGTGTTTGTTCAATATTTACACATGTAAATGTAAAACTTATGTTATTGTTATATATAGTTGCCCCTGGAGGACATGTGTCACCTGAGATGGAACAAGTGTCTTCACCTGGGTCAGCCAGCTCAACACTACTAGAAGGTGAGTGTATCATTTGCTGGCCATATAATATGTGCTCTTCTATATGTTATGTTGTCATGTGCATTATTTGTTTTGCACATCTTCTTTAAATAGGATTACTTAGTGTCAGTGAAAATTAAGTGTAAGGCAACATGTATTGTGTTAGTGATGTTAATTATCATGTAGGACTTCTGAGTTTAGAGCAACTTTTCATTCATTCATATTTCATACTGAGTCCAAACATTATTCGTAAGTCAAGGCAGTTTTTAATGAGGTTATAAAACGTATGCTAACATGTTAGGTGTTACTTAGGACACAGTACAATTACATAGTAACACAGCATACATTAACATGCCATTTAATAATGTGTACATTTCTTTTTAGAACATCATGGTGATGAGGATGATGAGTATGATGAGGATGACGCCACAGAAGAGACTGAAATACAATCATGTGACCATGAAGAGGTGCCAATAGAAACTGTTGTACCGCCAAATCGTCCATCAACTTCCACATACGATGCAATTGTAGCTTCAGAGGGAAAAATAGTGGACGCAGAAAATCGTCGCCATTCAGACATGATGACAGTGCTGGAAAGGATGATTGGACTGCAGGAAGAAACAGTATCACAATTGGCACATCTCCACAGAGTCTTCATTGAAGTGCCTAAACAGTTGCAAAAAATCAACATCTCATTCGAAGCATTAGTTGTTCAGCAAACACAAGCTAATTACTGGAGAATGACTAATGTACCACAATTCAACACCTCCCAGCCAGGATCTGTTCATGCAGGTCAGTTTTCACCACATTCATCTGATATTCATTCACCAGGCCCAAATGTTACCGGTCAAGTAGCAGACATTGCTGTGCAGGTTCCTGATGACATCCTACCGCTGCCATCTGTACAAATTCAGCAGCAGACACCTACAAAGGAGGCGACAAAAACAAAACAAGACACACATGAAACAGACCAACCATCACTTGTGCAGTGTCTACCAACTTGCTCACATGTGTCACTGGGCACAAGCCCTGTCCGTGAACAGTCACTACCCAAAAGCCCTGTAGGTGAGTCGCTGCCCAAAAGCCCTGTAGGTGAATCGCTGCCCAAAAGCCCTGTAGGTGAGTCGCTGCCCAAAAGCCCTGTAGGTGAATCGCTGCCCAAAAGCCCTGTAGGTGAATCGCTGCCCAAAAGCCCTGTAGGTGAATCGCTGCCCAAAAGCCCTGTAGGTGAATCACTGCCCAAAAGCCCTGTAGGTGAGTCACTGGCCACAAGCCCTGTAGGTGAGTCACTGGCCACAAGCCCCGTAGGTGAACAGTCACTGGCCACAAGCCCTGCCCGTGAAGTGCCAGAGGCCACTCAAAGTGGCTCTGTTGTGCCTAAAGTTGGTGGCAAAAGAAAAAGGAAAATTCAAGAGACAACAAGCAGGCCTGTTACTCGCTCGCAAAAGGAACAAAAAAAATAAATGTTATAATTCAGAAAATATGTCTTTGGCCTTGTTTTGTTGACTTCAGATTATCTAATTACTATTGTATGTATGCTGAAGACTGTGTTGTTTCCAAACTTTCAACTATGTTCTTGTACACGTGAAGTTTTGGAAATGTTAACACTCATAATTAATTGTGTTATAAATATTTATGTTGTAATCGTCTGTTCAGTAATGGTCCACCAGGAGCCAGTTGCTAAGTTTAGAGAAGCTGCCATTGACTTTGCAGCAAAACATTGCATTTGGGTGTGTTAATTGATGTAAGAATTGCATATGCATATTAGTCACATGCAATTATTAAAACACCTAAGTAAGTGCAAACATCTTTCTTGTACGTGTACAGCAGGATTATGTGTAAATTATTACTTACCTTTGCCTTGCTTGGCCATTGTAATTTTGTCCTTTAATCAGTTGTGTGTTCGTTTCTATAACATCTCAGAATGTATAATAATATATATACACACACACACACACACACACACACTGAGTGAGTGTGAGTGTGAGTGTGTGAGTGTGTATATATATATATGTATATATGTGTATATATATATGTATATATGTGTATATATATATGTATATATGTGTATATATATATGTATATATGTGTGTATGTGTATATATATATATATGTATATATGTATATATGTGTGTATGTGTATATATATATATATATATATATATATATATATATAGTACTATATAAACTGGTATACACAAACTAATACACTTCATGCTTCCTTGTGAAAGCACACTATTTTAATAATACAGGCCTAATGTTTGAGAAATATCCTAAGTATGAGACTCTAACAGTATTGTGCTTAAACAAATGTTTATTACTTCATTCAATCATGTTTCTCACCATTTAAATAGGTTTCATACAAGGTATACTTAATGCCATCAATGTTGTGTGTACTCCTGCAATATAAAAAAAAAAAAAATATTATATATAAATATATATATATTTTTATAAGAGATATATTTATATATATATATATATATATATATATATATATATATATATATATATATATATATATACACACGTATTTAAACTCATGCAGACAGGGAGTTAACCAGACTTTCACATACACACAGAAATGTAAGCGGGGAAAAAACATTTCTTTTTGCAGGTGTGTTTTTACTGATATGCCTGGCTAAGAAATATTTTCACACACTGGTCTTTGTTAGTTTTCAAAAAAACACTATGTGAACGCATTCACAGTCTAGGGATGTTTTTCACAAACGAGATAAAAGAAGGAGAAATGTTTCTCCCACAGTCCCATATCACGAACCACAACTGTTAACCCAATTAGACAAACAAATCCAATTGGCGTTTGAAATAAGGAGTCAAAGTAGTTACTTTTGTTGACCTTGACAAGGAAAAACAGGAGTTTGTTAGCCATTCAGCACATTCATTTTGATGAGCAAATAACACAGACCTGCACACAGCTTTTGTGCTACTCAGACATGGCTGATGAATTCGTTAACAATATTAATCCCCTTTTAGGGTATAAGTACATGATCTGTGAAGCCATCTTGAACAGTCGCGGACAGAAAGCAAGCACACGCCAAATCGATGATTTCATTCGAGCAAAATATCCTTATTACCAAGACCGTAAGCATGCACGGAATTTTAATTCCTCAATAAGATTCACTTTATCAAGTAATGACTTTTTTGAACGTGACCAGGATAAGCTACAACACACCTATGGTTTCTGGAAGATTGCCCCGGAAAAACAATTTATCCTGAAAGACGGCACTTATATTGTCGTGAAAGGCATATTTATTCCTAATGGCAATAGCAATGTATCCGCTACTACTGATCCGTTTGAATCGATACGTGCTGCAATATCTGCAGCCTCCATTCCTGAAACCCACATTGTACAAGAACAAAAGTACTATGATTATGTACCAAGCCTTTCAGCTGAAATTGCATTGGAATGGGAACCGGAAGAAATGAACCTACCTCCCGACCAATTATTTGAAGAAAGCAGTGGCGATTCCTATGAGCGCATCCTGGAGGAGATATGTGCCATACTGGATTCAGCGGTTGGGTTAAGCGTGGATGAAAATGGCTTGCATTTCTGGAGCGACCAGTTGCAGCCAGGCGAAGAGTTAATTCTAGAAGAATGGTAAATATAACAATCGTTATGCGTTGACTCTGCGTTTAAATTTTTTTTTTTTTTGTAACCACCATTTTCACTTTCAATGCGTGGATACAGCGTAACATTGCAGACTGCATAACATGTAGCGATCACAAACAAATTGTTTCCTAATACAATATAGTAGGACCTGAAAGAGTAGTACACATTGCTGACGGAATAAATATACGTACTTTCCTATCCCTTTAAACATATTAGCAACATTTTACCATTACTCTAACACATACCTGTTTTGTTATCATGCAACATCTACAACATTGAAAACCGGGTCCACCACGTATGACGTGGGACCCTTGTCATGGGCCAAGGCGTCCTTAAAAAGGATTAGTGATGTAAGTCCCGCCCCCAAGCGACGTGCGCGCCTCAAAGCCTATTGGCTGTCATGTTTTGTTATAGTAACGGTAACTGCAGTGTGTGATGCGTGCGGCTCAGTGTTTGTAGGCGTACCCTGGGCGTTAGCCGAATGTTAATTGAGTGGGAGGAGTGTTAGCGTGCGTTTCACGCTGGCTTAACATGACGTCACACGTATTGCATTTGCGCATTGTGTTATCGGCCGTGCTTTCTGTTCAAACACGTCTGTTTAAAAAGAATACAGATGTACTCGTTTAGAACGAATGTAGTTTCGTCTTCATTGTATTTGAAATAAAGATGTTATGTTTACTGGTATTTTCAACATGTATTGAACGCACAACGTACGCTTTGTTTTGCGCATGCGCTAACAGTTAGTGGAGCCAAGCGTGAAGTGCGTGCGCACACAAAGATGTGCGCGCACATCTTTCAGTATACAGGCAACGTTCACTTCTTATACATAGTTATGCCTGCTACAAATTTAAAGAAACATTACATACTGATGAACAGTTTTACTTCTAACATATAAGTGAGTGACGTGTGTATCTACACAATCATATAGAGCTGCGTAACGCGTTGTCACGGATGCATATCTAGTAAGGTGCCATCTTTGACCATCATGTGTTTGCTGTATTTCAGAGATGTCGGGGAAGATACAATCGGATCAATGTATGATTTCAGAAGAGTCTACCTTTATATGAGATGATTGTGAGGAGGAGCCACCGACTACTATACTACATATGGAACTAATTTTATATTGCTTGCAGCGCTTATTAACAAACAATTAAAAATGTGATACCCTTATGCCTATATTGCATAAGCACTTAATTAACATAATGATGTTGCAAAAGAGTGCCTCATGAATTTTTATTGAGTGTTCTTTAATGACTACTAACATTTTATGACATGGTGTGTTTTATATATAACAACCATTCCCACTCTGCTAACACATTTGTGTATTCTAATATGTAATGGAACGTATGACTGTCGAAACTATGTAACAATAATAATAATAATATGAGCATGTTCATGTATAGGGCTGCTAGTTGTACGCAGCGATTTACAGACACATGTTTCAGCCTGAGGTCCCTGGCCCGTGGAACGTACAAATGTTTTTTTGCCGCATGAGGCACAGGGAGATAAAGTGACTTGGCCAAGGTCACAAGGAGCCCACACCGGGAATTGAACCAGACTCCCCTGCTTCAAACTATCAGTGCCAGTGTGTGTCTTTACTCAGTGAGCCACTCCTTCTCCCAATGTAAAGGACACTTACAACCAAGTAGCCATTTATTTTTAAAATCTCTTGTTACATGGGTATGTAGATAAAATGGTTTGGGACTGTAGCAAATAATGTTAGTGGCCAGATGTTATGGTCCCCTCCAATGCATGATGTTCTGAATATGACATCACCATCATGTTATGAAGTACGTTTCTGTGTATATTTCATTAACCTAACTAACTATAGTTGACTGTGTTTATTAATCGTTTAGAAATACATAGTATAGTCAATATGATGATATAAGCTACCATAATAAAGCTGGTGTTATCATTTGTCGGTGTTATACATGGATCCTACACCAATTGATAGAGACACAAACAGTTGTCTTAAAAAGTGTGTCTATGCTAGTGATGAATGTGCTCCCGTAAGTAAACAAATAAGTACAGTTATCCCCTTTTCTCCAACCACCTCTATATTACATTA
Organism: Ascaphus truei; assembly: GCF_040206685.1. NCBI lineage: Eukaryota > Metazoa > Chordata > Amphibia > Anura > Ascaphidae > Ascaphus > Ascaphus truei. The sequence continues at coordinate 19,918,924 of NC_134504.1, forward strand.
ATGGAAATTATAAGGAAACATACATAAAATGTGATGAAATGTGAGTAATCATTTTGTAATACAATGCACATGAAAGCTCAAGAGTAGCTAAATGCATATACATGATACAGAAAGTACATATATGTAACATTTGTGTTTAAACCAATATGTTGGGTTTTTAGTTCCAATAATTATAGGAAGATTGAGGTAGCCACATCTTATGAGAGATGTCAGCAAATATACATACCATGATCAGTCATACTGGAGATATACCTATAATGCAAAGGAACAATATATAAATTGCAAACATTGACATGCCATCTTCAGTACCGTAAACAACACAGCAAAGTGTGTATTTGGTGTTAAATGTACAACACCATGTATATTTCATGACATTCAAAATGTAAATCAGCCTGGTGTACACATCATATGGATGTACATGTTACACTGCACCAATAACATTGTATGTAAGCATACTAGAAGCATGAATGATTATGGGCATAATATGTGTTTTGTCTTAGCATAAGGAATAACACAATGCTAAAATATTATTGCTTTGTTACCCAAGTTGTATTCACATACACACAACTAAAGTACAATTGAAGAGGGATTATATAACCTGTGCAACAATAACATACCGGTGCCATATCCCTTTGTGCACACAGCAGAGAAAAGAAAGGTGTGCAACCCATATTCATCTGTGTCCTAACAGAAGGTTATATAAAGAAACATTATTGTTAATATAACATAATTAAACTATAAAAGTAGTACTAGGAACATATGAGTTTGTACTTACAAGAAAAAAATGAATTGATGAGATTCTGTCGTGTCTGGCCACCACTGGCTGTTTGTTCATTTTCAGCAGCTACATGGGTGGGATGCTCGTCTACCAAAGCCTCAGCTAGGTCTGACTGTACATTGTGCCTGAGTGCAACATTGTGCAAAATGCAACAGGCAAAATGCAACAGGCAAGGATAATATCAGACACTTTTTGAGGCTTGTATAGAAGAGCCCCACCAGTTCTGTCCAGACACCTAAATCTGGTCTTGAGTAGGCCAAATGTCCTCTCTATAACAGATCTTGTAGATATATGGGCTGCATTGTACCTGTCCTCTGCTTCAGTTTGAGGGTTTAGCACCGGAGTCAAGAGCCACGGCCTAATTCCGTATCCTGAGTCACCTATAATGAATGGAGCACACATAAGCTGACATTAGTGATCAAATTGTACAATGCCAACATTCCTAAATCAACATGTGTTTTGTGTTAGAACATGTAAATATGTACTCACCCAGCAGCCAACCAGGTTCAAAATGTCCCTCTTCGAACGCATGGAAGACTGAAGAGTTCCTCAGGATAGAGGAATCGTGACTGGAACCAGGGAACTTGGGTACCACATGCATTATCCTCATCGTGGCATCACATACCACCTGTACATTGAGTGAATGGTAGTGCTTCCGATTGCGGTACACATGCTCACTCTGACTAGGTGCAATCAAAGCAACATGTGTGCAATCGATTGCACCCAGCACACATGGTATCCCTGCTATATTATAAAAGCCAGTCCTGACTTCCAGCCACTCTGTCGCCTCTGTAGGAAAATGAATATAATTCCTAGCGCGTCTATTGAGTGCATAGAGAAACTGGGTCAAGGCCCGCGAGAATGTAGATTGCGAGACCCCGCCCACTATGCCCACAGTTGTCTGGTATGACGCGGAAGCAAGATAATGTAATGAGCACAGCATTTTAACAAGCCCAGGGACTGCACGACCTCTGGCTGTGAAAAAATCTAAATCCCCCCTTATCTCCTCATAAAGAGCTAAGATTGCTGCTGAACTCAAACGATAGCGACTTACAATCTCCTCCTCACTCATCCCATCTAACAGGGTTCTCTCCCTGTACAGACGCGGACGAGGCACAAGTTGTCTCCTCTGTCTTCTCCTCTGATCTCCTGTCCCTCTCCCTGTCCCTGTCGTATCCGCGTCACTGTCACTGTCCCTCGGTGTGTCCCTCCCTTGCCCTATATGATTGTCTTCATCATCAAGCATGTCATAGAAAAGAATGTTCCTCCGTCTCCTAAACATTCGCAACATTTTGAAATGAGTAGCTGTGAATGAGCAGGTAATGTGCGTCCTTTAAATAGGTATGTGATGATGTCAGGTGACATAGTAAAATGCAAGGTGTTACATTAACATAATAAAGTACTTCTGTGGCAAGCTGTGTGCACTTGTTGTTCTAAGTATTTGTTGTGTGTATTCTGCAGGGAATGATGATATTTGGCAATGATGTGACGTGAAGCTTTGTACAAAGATTGCTTGCAAATAAATAGTTGCATGTGCAATGCATGTAACACTTGTGAACGCAAGAGTCAGTCATGTAATGAGACAAAAAGGCTGAGATTGACGTGGGAAAAGTTTTGTGTAACATGTGTAATTATCCATGTTATTGTGACATGTTGGCAACAATGAATAGTCGTGTGCATATGCATGCATTTGTGTAAGGAGGATAGTTGGTATAGAATGAGTTTACAAGGTGTCCCAATGATGAATTACTGTACATGTGTGTATAAGTTAGGTTGAAGTGCTTGTAATGCAACGGTTACAATGTAAACATGCAATGTGATTGAGCGTCCAATAAGTGACGTCATGAAAATAGGGAGGACCCAAAAGTATATGTAAACATGAGAAGACAGATGTACATGAACGTTTAAAGATGCGTGTCACATTACAAGCATTGTGTAATGTAAAGGAAGATGAATATACTGTGTATGAGTGACATGTGTGACATGTGTGACATCATGTAAATAATTGTCGCTGAGTTGAGTAAAATGTGTGATATGATGTGAGGTTCTCCTTTAAGAGTGTAGTATAGTATTTTCCCTTGCCACATCATCACATGATGAGTAATGTGACCCGCAAATGCTGAAAACATGTAAAAGTCGAATGTTATGCAAATAAGACACATCAGCTGTGACACAATGCAGGGAATGCCCCCACACTGTAATGCAAATCCCCCTTGTATTGTGAGCAATGAAACGTAAACAGTACTATACTGTTATACGTCCCCGCTCCATTGACTTCCATTGATGTACAGAAGATGTTTTTTTTCTAAGTGCCGTTCCGGCAGCCTTAGCGATCGTTCTCCCGTCCAAACTGCCAACTTTAGTTGGCGGGAGAAATCGGCCATAACATCTCAATTTCGTAGTGCCGATCAGCCCCGATAAGCTGTTTTTTTTTGTTGAATCCAGCCGATTTAAAAAAGTGGCGATCAGTGTCGAAAACAGGCTTATCGGCAGGCGACTGGCCATAACCAAATTATCGGCTCCGAAACCTGGCGATATGAAGCACTTATCGGCGCTTACTGAATCTCAAACCCAATTTTGGCTATAACATGGCCATATTTCCCTTATCAACGCTTACTGCATGAGGCCCTTAATCTGTTGGCCAGTAATTTGGGGTAAATTTTGATGTCGGTGTTAATTAGTGAAATGGGCCTGTAGCTTGCACAATCTAATGGGTCTTTCCCAGGCTTATATATTACTGAGATGGACGCTTGGAGCATCTGTTCCAGGAACGCGGCGCCTTCTAACACCGCATTGAACATTCTGAGGAGATGAGGCCCCAGGAGCTTTATATATTTTTTATAATAAAGGCTTGAGAACCCGTCTGGGCCAGGTGCTTTTGACGGTTTGAGGTCCTGAATAACCTGGGTAAGTTCCTCTATCGTAAAATTAGCCCCTAATATATCCCTTTCCGAACCACTCAGTCTTGGTAGTTGTGAGCTCTTCAGGAACTCCTTCAGAGCTCTTTTCATTTTACTATTGTGTGCCACTTTTTCCCCGTTATATAGGTCTTCATAAAAGCTCCTGAATTCCTCCACTATACGTTTTGGGTTAGCTGTTGTGGCTCCTGTTTTTAGCCTCAGCTCCCGTATATTATAATTTGGGTGTCTGTTTCTCAATTTATTAGCTAGCAAGGTATCTGGTTTGTTTGATTTTTCATAAAATAGCCTCTTGGACCAACTCAGTGTGTTGTCTGCCTGGGAGGTTAAGACCAGATTAAGCTCTATTCTGGTGTTATGAATTTCTTTGAGGAGAGCCGAGTTATGACCCTGCTTATGTTTGAGTAGTAGCTCCCTAAGTTTAGACTGCAAGGTGACAATTTTCTCGTTTCTCTCTCTTTTCCTTTTCGCCGCCAATTTAATGAGAGTCCCTCTTAGGGTTGCCTTGTGTGCTTCCCAGAGGACTGAATGGGACTGAACACTCCCGGTATTAATTTGAAAGAATTGATCTATTTCCCTGCCAATTACTTGTTCTAACTCTGGGACCTTTAAGATTGCCTCATTTAGTTTCCAGTTTGCCCCCGGCCTGTCCAAGAAATTTTGAGTGCACCGTAGCTCTATGGGTGCATGATCCGACCATGAAATATCATGGATCCCTGAGTGGGGGATCTTCGGGACCAGTCTGCTAGAGACAAAAAAGTAATCGATTCTGCTGTAGGTGGAGTGGGGGTGGGAGAAGAAAGTATAGTCCCTTTCTAACGGGTGCATCTCCCTCCATATGTCCACTAACTGACTCAGCCAGCCCTTCCCGCAAGGCTTCGATGTAGCTTCCCTTGTTAGGTTTATAGGGGCCTGATCTGTCCATCTTTGGGTTAACCACTACGTTAAAATCTCCCGCTAGTATTATATCTCCTCTAGCTACCGATTTTAGCGTATGGAAGAACTTCTTAAAGAAGGAGGGATCCTGCTCACACGGGGCATACACTGTAGCTATCGTTATTTGCTGTGCTTGTATGGTACCTACCATTACGAGGAACCTGCCATCCCCATCCCTCTTGACTACCTCTTCTACAAAGGGGAGATTGTTATGAAGCAGGATTGCCACCCCTCTCTTCTTTTCCCTCCTTGCCGAGGATAGATAAAACCGCTTAAAACTTTTATCCCAGTATTTGGGGGCGCTTCTAGTGCTGAAGTTCGTCTCCTGGAGCAGCACAACGTCCGCATGCTTACGCTTGTAGTCCGCAATCGCTACTCTGCGTTTGCCCGGGCTGTTCAAACCCTTATTGTGGGATATTATGGTCAACGACATTGGTCCTCTTTGTCTGAGCTATTATATTCTATATTGCTGCTGTAGAGCTGTTGTACCCGGGGTCCCCACAGTCTGTTAACCCAGACCGTGGACAGCACCCGCACCACAGGGGAGGGGAAGGGGTGCGAGAGGGGGAGAAGGTAAGGAAAGAACAGATTAATTGAGGGGCTGAGACTGACCATGATCAGCATCGGTCCCTTTGCCCACGAGCCTACCGTATGCCACTGGAGGCCCCGAAGGAACCTCTCAAACCCCGACTGCCGTCGGTGGTTGGGTGCCCGAGGGACTTGTCTGTGCATGGGGGTGTGACACCGCCGTGCACAGTTCGAGACGCAGGCAGCTGACCCAGGCGGTCCCCAAGCCAGCACCCTCCATTAAAGAATCATATAAAAATTATTACTGTCAAACTATATTTCTAACTAAACCAGTGTAATTATAGAACTTAACCTAAAACAGCGAATTTAAACATTTCTTGGCAATCCTCCCCGGACAGCTTTTCATCTCCACCTTGGTGTGAACTTCCTTTCTGCGGCTGAGTTCAGAGCAGGCAGCTCTTGTTCCCCCCTAAGGTCCACTTCAATCGGGGTCTCAGTCCCTCTGGCTATATAGACTACTGTGTTGGCCGGTCTTGCAGCCTTGCTCCAACTAAGCCCCAGTCCACTGTCTCTCTCTTCTCTCCAGATGAGATCTTTATTAGATAGGTCTTCATCTCCGAACAGAAAGCTTTCATATCTGTCCGGGTGACCCAGTCTTGGTCTGTGAACCCTGCTCTAGTTGCGGGTCTGCTCGCAGACCGTTCGCTCTCTGAATCGGAGCCCGCCATTTGTCTGCTATCCTCCCCTCCACTCATTTGCGACGGCTCTCCTTTCTGAAAGTAGTCGGTCACCACCGAGGTTCTCTTCCGTGATACAGCTCTCTTTGGCATCCTCCGCAGCTCCGGTGAGTGAATTTTAGCTTTTTGCCGTGTTTTACTGTTTTTTTAATTGATTATTTATTTATTCATGGGCCAGTAGGGACGGAGCCTCTAACTTAGGCGTCCATACACCTAGCCGCCGCGCATGCGCCGGGACCCCTGCTTTTTAACTTGTTTATTAATGACCTTGAGGTTGGGATCGAGAGCAAAGTCTCCATTTTTGCTGATGATACTATATTGTGTAAGGTAATAGAATCAGAGCAGGATGTAATTTCTCTTCCTTATAAGGGGGGTGACTGACTGACTGGGGGGGGGTGACTGACTGGGGGGGGGGGTGACTGACTGACTGGGGGGTGACTGACTGACCGGGGGAGTGACAGGGGGGGAGGAGGTGACTGACTGGGTTACTGAGTGGGGAGGGGGTGACTGATTGGGGGGGGGGGGTGTACCTCTGGTGTCCTACACACACACACTCTCCCATACAGTACACACACACACTTTCCCATACACACACGTGGGGGGAGGAAGAGAGGAAAGGCCGCGACCAGCACCACCACCACGCTCCCCTCCACGTCCATCTCCCACCCTGCGCGGGCAGCCATGGGAACCTGAGGGGAAGTGGGTACCAGGGGGGAACACCCCCGCTACCATCTCCCAACCCACGGGTAGACACGGGGACTGGGGGGAAGCAGGGAACACCCCCGCTTCCATCTCCCACACCGCGGGTAGACACAGGGATGGGGTGGGAGCGGGGCCAGGGGGTGAAGGGGGGAACTCCCCCGCTACCTTCTCCCACCCCGCGGGCAGACACAGGGACTGGGGGGAAGCGGGGAACACCCCCGCTATCATCTCCCACCCCACAAACCAATTCACAAGGGGGGGGGGTTCACAAGGTAGCAGGCTGCGGGATGCGGCCTGCCAAATCCTGCTGGATTAAAAAAAAAAGTGCGACCAGGGAAATTTTCAAAGAACCGCGTGCGCTGCTTGGGCGGCCATGAGGAGGTCGCCACGAGGTCAAATCCACTCGCCCCGGGCGTGCGGGGGAATAGGTTTGTCGAACACTGTATATGTATATGTCTTGTATATAATGTATACCCTGTTCATTTATGTAACTGTACTTGTAACCATGTAGTATTTGTTTTACTCTGTGCCCAGGACATACTTGAAAACGAGAGGTAACTCTCAATGTATTACTTCCTGGTAAAATATTTTATAAATAAATAAATAAATATATATGTGGGTGGTTTTGTGGGTATGCACCTTAACCCTGGCTGTGCTCAAAGCTGTGACCATGCAGCAAGTTTAAGCCTATAGGGAACCATGTTAAAAATGGTTTTTGAAGCAAAAAGTGGCACTGTGTGCTCATTTGCATGTAATTTCCCAGAATCCCTTGCTGCAGTGGAAGTGCTGTGTGCTGGGTGATAATGGGGAAAGGCGAGGTTGCAGACCTGCCTAAGACATGCAGATGAGCATACAGTTGTATTTACATTTGTATTTACATTTGTATATATATATATATATATATATATATATATATATATATATAAGAATTATAAGACAGCGCCTGTGATACCATACACCTAAATTGCTGCAACCCTGGTCCCAACTAGCAAGATGCCCCACCCTGCACAGATGCCTATTAACAATCATATAAGTATATAAAAAATTGTGGTATGAAACAGGATGATGGAGATATAAAAAATATATATACTTATTAAAAATAAAAAATGAAAAAGTGAAAAATAGTGCAAACAAATGAATAACATATATTGTATCATAAATAAAAAAAATCTCAAAAATCTAATCATAAAAAAAAATATATATATACATATACATATATACATCGTTCTATTAATTAGTCTATAAGTTGTGTGATTAAATTCATCAAGCTTAGATATTTATCATATTTCTTTGTCAATATAATTCATTGTATTTCGGTTTATTGTTTAATAATTGTTTTAGTTATTTATTTCATTTATACTTATAATTGATATGACATTCTTTAATATGGTTATTAGGAAGATGCATTTATTTATGACTGTTTAGATAACATTGTATTATAAACGTATTATAATTGGTTCATTTGACATCCTATGTTATATATGAGATTAACAATATCAGCCATATAGTGTTGTTTTTTAGAACAACATTAACTAATTATCATGTTTTATGGTTTAATATGTTATGTTAGCTATATGTTATACTTCCTTATAGCCATTTGTGTTGTGTGAACTCTAAATACTGTCCTTTCTTGAAGTAATTTGTTACCTTGTTAACACCCAGCACAGATGACGTGAATTAATTCAAACCATTTGGGTTGGATTTGTTCTATTGGACTGAGGCACTATAAATAGCAAGCCATTACAACGATAGTCCATCCCCTGATGAAATCCGCTGAGACGGAAGAAACGCGTAGGATCACGTGGTATAGGAGCTACTGTGGTGGAGCAGCCCAGACGCCTGAATACAGACGCCAGTACAGAAGTTCCCTGTCATCTCATCTGAGAAGAACCGTGCAGAACCGCAAGTTGCTCATCCGTGTTGTCAGAGAGACGGTGACACCAGCAGCAAAGCCTTGCGGTCTGCACAGATACATGGAACGGAAGGAAGCAGTGGCAGTCTGACGTCTGTTTGGTGCATGGGCTTGTCCCATATAACGCTTTCAATACACTGAAAAAGTGTGAGTGTGCAATTGTCTTTGTTCGTGGTAAATTAAACCGTTTATATCAGATTTTGCACATGAATCGGACGCTTTTTCTTTTATACTGTATATATATATATATATATATATATATATATATATATGTAGTGGTATCAGTACCGTGTTAGCCGAGCTCCAATAATCAAAAAATAAATAGATGATACCGTTCTGTGGCTAACGAAATGCTTTTATTTGTGCGAGCTTTCGAGTGTGGTGTATACCCTTTGCTGGCTTCATTCATTGTAACATCGCCGGAAGAAGAGATCAGTGTATCTCGAAAGCTCACACAAATAAAAGCATTTCGTTAGCCACAGAACGGTATCATCTATTTATTTTTTGATATATATATATCTACTATATATTTCTGAAAGTGTCCTATGTGTCCGGGTCTGTATGTGTCTCCCTGTGCCCCTCCCCTTGTCCCTAGCGGCAATCTCATTGGACCTTGGGCCAGGCCAATGAGATTGCTCCCTTGGGCCGCCCGCCCCCGCACACCTCTCATTGGCCTGAGGCAGAGTGAAGGACACACACACACACACACACACACACACACATTACTATACACACACACACACACACACACACATCACTATACACACACACACACACACACATCACTATACACACACACACACACACACACACATCACTATACACACACACACACACACACACATCACTATACACACACACACACACACACACACACACACACACACACACACATCACTATACACACACACACACACATCACTATACACACACACACACATCACTATACACACACACACATCACTATACACACACACACACACACACATCACTATACACACACACATCACTATACACACACATCACTATACACACACACACACATCACTATACACACACACACACACACACACACACACACACACACACACACACACACACATCACTATACACACACACACACACACACACACATCACTATACACACACACACACACACACATCACTATACACACACACACACACACACACACACATCACTATACACACACACACACACACACACACATCACTATACACACACACACACACACACACACACACACATCACTATACACACACACACACACACATCACTATACACACACACACATCACTATACACACACACACACACACACACACACAACCCCCCCACACACACGGTGTTACATACATTAGCGGGGCTCACAGTGTTAGCAGCACATCTCCCGCTCTCTTCCCCACCGGTCCCGGAGGCTCCGGCTCTTCCTCCGCTTCTCCCTGTTTCCCGCGCTTTCACCCCACCCCCTCCACGTGGGAGCTGCCGGACGGGTGAGGGAGCTGCCGGACGGGTGAGGGAGCTGCCGGACGGGTGAGGGAGCTGCCGGACGAGTGAGGGAGCTGCCGGACGGGTGAGTGAGCTGCCGGACGGGTGAGTGAGCGGCCTTCACCTCCCCTCACCCCCCTTCAACTTCCCTCACTCACTTCCCCCTCCACCCCCCCCCCCGGCGCCGCTACAGTCAGCGGGGGAGCGGAGTGAGCGAGCGAGCGCCCGGGACACAGCGGGGGAGCGGCCACAACACGCTGCCTCCCGCCTCAGATCCACGTGGGAGCTGCCGGACGGGTGAGGGAACGGCCGGACGGGTGAGTGAGCTGCCGGACGGGTGAGTGAGCTGCCGGATGGGTGAGTGAGCGGCCGGACGGGTGAGTGAGCGGCCGGACGGGTGAGGGAGCGGGCAGGTGAGGGAACGGCCGGACGGGTGAGTGAGCGGCCTTCACCTCCCCTCACCCACCCCTCACTCCACTTCCCCTCCCTTCCACATCCCCTCCCTCGACCCCCCCTCCACTTCACCTCCCCTCCACCCCCCCTTAACCTCCCCTCCACCCCCCCCTTAACCTCCCTCCACCCCCCTTAACCTCCCCTCCACCCCCCCCTTAACCTCCCCTCCACCCCTCCCCTCCACCCCCCCTTCACCTCCCCCCCCCCTTCACATCCCCTCCACCCCCCCCTTCACCTCCCCTCCACCCCCCCTTCACCTCCCCTCCACCCTCCCCTCCACCTCCCCCCCCCCTTCACCTCACCTTCACCTCCCCTCCACCCCCCCTTCACCCCTCCCCTCCACCCCCCCCTTCACCTCCCCTCCACCCCTCCCCTCCACCCCCCCCTTCACCTCCCCTCCACCCCCCCCTTCACCTCCCCTCCACCCCTCCCCTCCACCTCCCCTCCCCTCCACCCCCCCCTTCACCTCCCCTCCACCCCTCCCCTCCACCTCCCCTCCACCCCCCCCCTTCACCTCCCCTCCACCCCCCCCTTCACCTCCCCTCCACCCCCCCCCTTCACCTCCCCTCCTTCACCTCCCCTCCACCCCGCTTCACCTCCCCTCCACCCCCGCTTCACCTCCCCTCCACCCCCGCTTCACCTCCCCTCCACCCCCGCTTCACCTCCCCTCCACCCCCGCTTCACCTCCCCTCCACCCCCGCTTCACCCCCGGTTCACCTCCCCTCCACCCCCGCTTCACCTCCCCTCCACCCCTACCTTCACCTCCCCTCCACGCCCACATTCACCACCCCCTTCACCCCCACCCCCACCCCCACCCCCCTTCACCCCCACCTTCACTCCCCCCTTACAACCTACCACCTCCCCCCCTTCCCACCACCTCCCCCCACCTTCCCACCACCTCCCCCCTTCTCACCTTCCCACCACCTCCCCCCCTTCCCCCCTTCCCACCACCTCCCCCCCTTCCCACCCCCCCTTCATCTACCCTCCACCCCCCTTCATCTACCCTCACCCCCCCTTCATCTACCCTCACCCCCCTTCACCTCCCCCCTCCCCCCAGCCCCCCACCTCCACCCTTCCCACCTACCCCCTTCACCTCCCCTCCGCCCCCCCTTCACCTCCCCTCCGCCCCCCCTTCACCTCCCCTCCGCCCCCCCTTCACCTCCCCTCCGCCCCCCTTCACCTCCCCTCCGCCCCCCCCTTCACCACCCCTCCGCCCCCCCTTCATCTCCCCTCCGCCCCCCTTTCACCTCCCCTCACCATCCCCCCCCCACCACCCATCCTCCTCACCTCCCCTCCGCCCCCCTTCACCTCCCCTCACCACCCCCCACCACCCCTCCGACCTCACCTCCCCTCCTTCAATGCCTTTCGTCCGCCCTCCTGCCTCTGCCTTTCGCCCACCCGCACTTCTGCCTTTCACCCGCACTTCTGCCTTTCACCCGCCCACCGCTCACACCCCTGCGCCACACAGCCGCCGCACGCACTCAACAGACACCCGCCACTCGACACACACCCGCCGCCTCTCACCCACCCCACACACTCGACACACACCTGCCGCATCCTGCCCCTACGCAACAATATCACTGACCAGCTGTCACCCGCACTCGCCACACACCCGCCGCCTCACACCCTAGCAGGACCCCGACCCACAGCCAGCACTCACTACCCATGCGCCACCCGTACTGAACACCCACCTGCCGCCTCACACACGCTCACACCCTAGCAGGACACACGCCTCACATTTTCACATCACTTATGTCACCAAAATATACATTGTACTGTGGTGTGTTTACAATAAACCATTTTTATACAACATCGTATTACATTTTCTTCCATCTTTCTTTTCAACATTATTATCCAACCTTTCCAACAAATAGTCACCTATTGTTCCACCATTTATAAATAATACTACCTATTACGCAGTTACATCCCGGGCAACGCCGGGTCTCTCAGCTAGTATATATATATATATATGAAAAAAGAAGGGAAAAAACAGGCGCACACCTAGTGCATTAATGTAATAAAATATGTATTAAAGGAACATTAAATCAAACAAAACCCCCTGATGAAGTCATCATCGATGACGAAACGCGTAGGGTGTGGTCTGATTGTGGCCGTCATTTGCCTATGAACATTGCTGCTGCTGGAAGAGATACGTGAGTTCCTGAGTCTCCTACGATCCTGCTACCGGCATAGAGAATTTCCAATCACTGGTTCCCAGAGGGACACTTTTTGCCGAGCACCCAATAGGAGGGTTTCCACTTCCGGGTATACGAAGGAGGGTCACGGGAGGACGCTGCTACCTCGAGTTGGACCGAGAGGACCGCGTTGCTGGCTTATGAGAGCCAATCTCATAAATGCTTATATTTGCAGTACTCTTGTGAGTGGGCATTTGTTTGATTTAATGTTCCTTAAATTACATATTTTATTACGTTAATGCACTAGGTGTGCGCCTGTTTTTTTTCCTTCTATTTTTCACAGATTTGTTCAGGGATTGGTCATCCCATTGAAACGGGCTGCAACCACCTGGGACTTTTACATATTGGAACAGGACTCTGTTTTTTCAAAGGTTTCATTCATTTTTTCTGATTTTTCATTTTTTATATTTTTTATATTTTTAATTAAAATGTTTTTATATTTTCTTTTCCTTTGATAATATTAATATTTTTTTCTTTTTTGCGAATACAAGTTCATATCATAATGTATTAGCCACCATCATACCGCCCCACTAGGCATATCCACTTATATAGTTTAATAGTTCTTTATTGTTATTAGCTTAAAATCAGGGTTTATTAGAGGCGCTACTTCATTGTTTTTGTTCTTGAGATATATATATATATATATATATAAAAACAAGAAAAGAGAGAGAGCGCACGCCCCATAGCATAAAACTGTGTATTTAATATTAAAAGGGGAAGGGAAGGGGGGGGGGTGAAACGCACTCACAAGAATAAAATGATATTTAGGCAATTTGTGATAATATCACCACCATCCGGTATCTTTGCTGCAAACGTACGCACGTATAGACTCCCTCAGGGCTGCGTGAAGAAATCGTAGCTCACCGGATACCAGGGGTGATCAGCCCTTTGAGAAAGTCGCCCGTTGGTGACGAAACGCGTCAGGGACTCTGATAGCGCAATTACGTCATTACGACGCTGCGCACGCGCACGAGGCCGCATCAAGCGTGGCATACATACGGCGGCCATTC
>NC_134504.1:19932798-19999438 GCF_040206685.1 Ascaphus truei
GGAGCGACACACGCGACACCTACCTGTACTTGCGGGCGCCGCCATCTTCTCACTGGGCGCCGCGAGGGAGGAAGGGGGTCCTTCCGGGCGCCGCCATCTGTTCCAGTTGTAGCGGCGGCGGGGAGGGAGAGAGGTGAGTTGTAGCGGCGAGGGGGAGAGAGACCTGGCGTTGGCCGTGAGTAAAATTTCCCGCTCCCTTCTCTCACCCTCTTTCTCCGTGTTCCCCAGAGGGGAGGGACGAACAGTGGACAGGAGGGGGGGATGAACAGTGGACAGGAGGGGGTGGGGACGGACAGTGGACAGGAGGGGGGGGGGGCGGACAGTGGACAGGAGGGGGGGGGCGGACAGTGGACAGGAGGGACGGACAGTAGACAGGAGGGGGGGGGCAGGAGGGGGGGGGACGGACAGTGGACAGGAGGGACGGACAGTGGACAGGAGGGACGGACAGTGGACAGGAGGGACGGACAGTGGACAGGAGGGGGGGTGGACAGGAGGGGGGGCAGTGGACAGGAGGGGGGGCGGTGGACAGGAGGGGGGGGGGTGGACAGGAGGGGGCAGTGGACAGGAGAGGGGGCAGTGGACAGGAAGGGGGGGCAGTGGACAGGAGGGGGGGCAGTGGACAGGAGGGGGGGCAGTGGACAGGAGAGGGAGGGAGGTGGACAGGAGGGGGGGAGGTGGACAGGAGGGGGGGGAGGTGGACAGGAAGGGGGCAGTGGACAGGAGGGGGCAGTGGACAGGAAGGGGGGGCAGTGGACAGGAGGGGGGGGGGTGGACAGGAGGGGGGGCGGTGGACAGGAGAGGGGGGGAGGTGGACAGGAGAGGGGGAGGTGGACAGGAGAGGGGGGAGGTGGACAGGAGGGGGGGCGGTGGACAGGAGGGGGGCAGTGGACAGGAAGGGGGGGAAGTGGACAGGAGAGGGGGGGAGGTGGACAGGAGGGGGGGGAGGTGGACAGGAGGGGGGGGGCGTGGACAGGAGGGGGGCAGTGGACAGGAAGGGGGGGCCGTGGACAGGAGGGGGGGCAGTGGACAGGAGGGGGGGGCAGTGGACAGGAGGGGGGGCAGTGGACAGGAGGGGGGAGGCAGTGGACAGGAGGGGGAGGCAGTGGACAGGAGGGGGGAGGCAGTGGACAGGAGGGGGGAGGCAGTGGACAGGAGGGGGGGGCAGTGGACAGGAGGGGGGGGGGCAGTGGACAGGAGGGGGGGGGGCAGTGGACAGGAGGGGGGGGGGCAGTGGACAGGAGGGGGGGGGGCAGTGGACAGGAGGGGGGGGCAGTGGACAGGAGGGGGGGGCAGTGGACAGGAGGGGGGGCAGTGGACAGGAGGGGGGGGGCAGTGGACAGGAGAGGGGGGGCAGTGGACAGGAGGGGGGGGCAGTGGACAGGAGGGGGGGGCAGTGGACAGGAGGGGGGGGCAGTGGACAGGAGGGGGGGGGGCAGTGGACAGGAGGGGGGGGGGCAGTGGACAGGAGGGGGGGGGGCAGTGGACAGGAGGGGGGGGGCAGTGGACAGGAGGGGGGGGCAGTGGACAGGAGGGGGGGGCAGTGGACAGGAGGGGGGGCAGTGGACAGGAGGGGGGGGCAGTGGACAGGAGGGGGGGCAGTGGACAGGAGGGGGGGGCAGTGGACAGTGAGACACACACACACACACGTCTCAGTTGATGCGCCCTTTCTCACTTCCGTTTGGCGCCGGAGGTGGGGGGAGCGACACCTACCTGTACTTCCGGCCGCCGCCATCTTCTGACTCGGCGCCGCGAGGGAGGAAGGAGGTCCGCCATCTTACGCGCCGCGTGGGAGCTGCCTGTTCCCCCGCCGGGGGGGGGGGGAGAGGTGATTTGAAGCGGGGAGAGGTGATTTGGAGCGGGGAGGGGGGACAGGGGAAGAGGTGAGTTTGAGCGCCGCTGGGGAGGGGGAGAGGTGATTTGGAGCAGGGAGGGGGAGAGGTGATTTGGAGCGGGGAGGGGGGAGAGGTGATTTGGAGCAGGGAGGGGTGATTTGGAGCGGGGAGAGGTGATGCCGCTGGGGAGGGGAGAGGTGAGTTTGAGCGCCGCTGGGGAGGGGGAGAGGTGATGCCGCTGGGGAGGGGGAGAGGTGATTTGGAGCGGGGAGGGGGAGAGGTGATGCCGCTGGGGAGGGGGGAGAGGGGAGGGGGAGAGGTGATTTGGAGCGGGGAGGGGGAGAGGTGATGCCGCTGGGGAGGGGGAGAGGTGATGCCGCTGGGTAGGGGGAGAGGTGATTTGGGGAGGGGGAGAGGTGATTTGGAGCGGGGAGGGGGGAGAGGTGATGAGAGGTGTGTGTGTGTGTGTGTGTGTGTGTGTGTGTGTGTGTGTGTGTGTGTGTGTGTGTGTGTGTGTGTGTGTGTGTGTGTGTGTGTGTGTGTGTGTGTGTGTGTGTGTGTGTGTGTCGAGCCGAGGGGGAACAGAGTGGCAGTTGGGTGAGGTCACACACAGCAATCTGATTGGCCAGAGGCTGAGGACCAATCAGATTCACCGCAGATAGCACTAACCTCACTAACCATTCGATTTTATATATTAAGATATATATATATATATGCAAATATAGCTGTATGCTCATCTGCATGTCTTAGGCAGGTCTGCAACCCCGCCTTTCCCCATTATCACCCAGCATACAGCACTTCCACTGCAGCAAGGGATTCTGGGAAATGACATGCAAATGAGCACACAGTGTCACTTTTTGCCTCAATAACCATTTTTAACATGGTTCCCTATAGGCTTAAGCTTGCTGCATGGTCACAGCTTTGAGCACAGCCAGGGTTAAGGTGCATACCCAGAAAACCACCCACAGACAGCTGTTTCGACCTTGATGGGTCTCATCAGTGTGGGGTTGATTTTACTGGGAATGCAAGAGAGGCTTATGGGATAGGCCAAACCATACTACTGAGTTAAGTTATGGTGAGTAAAAAAAGTGACAAAAACCCTCCACAGGAAAGCAAATATGCAAATATAGCTGTATATATATATATACTGTATATATAGAGAGAGAGATATATACAGTATATATATACTGTATACACACGTTATATACACACCCATGATAAACCAATATACAGTACAAATAAATGTAGAAGGGTTATCAAAAGCATACTGTCCTACAACCAAACACTTCTCCATACAGACACTACATTAAAATCAATTTCCTTTAAAAATCCTAACTGATCTCACAATCTATATCATCACAAACCAATGAAAAACCTCACATTCCAATATATATGATGCATAAAATCTATGCACCATATACATTCTGCAAATTAATCAACCAAGTAAACAAAAATCAATTAGCAATCATTATTTACATCCCTAAACCTTTCACACTACATCCCGAACAATGAAACCATTAACAAATTCACGCCTAGAGCAGAACAATTAAGCCTTTGAAAAAATATAAGTACCGACAAAAATACAACCTTTACAACCAAGCCTATCCCTGACCTTCCTCAAACACACAATACAATACCAAGGAATACATCTATCTAATTTTAAAATACTTTAAACTCACAATAAAGCATTGCAGCATACACAAAATAATTTAAAACACATTTAATCCAGCTTTTAAAACATCATAATTTCTTACCCTGAATGTACAGTACAGTATATATATCTCTCTAGACATATATACATACATACATACAGTGGCAAGAAATGATATACCACAAAAAAAAAATACACATGTTAAAAAACCTTTTGAAAAAATTAACAAGTTAAATAAAATACATTTCTTTAGTTAACTTACCATTACTTGCCCCCACCGATTCCCGTTGCGCAGCTTACTCACGAACCAATCCACGGTTAGGAACCCATAAAATAAAAAACCATAAAATAATAAACATTAAACTAAAAATCCAAATCAATCCACAGGTCTTCTACTTGTAATCCATCTTCATCTGTATTCTTCTTTCTTCTATCTCCTTCCAGCGGGGCGGGGTCTTCTCCCCGTCTGCGGCCACGCCCTGGTCTTCTTTCTTGCCCGGAGGTCCTTCCTCCGCGGCGTCTGGCTTCAAAATGAGACGACATAGGCTTTTAAAGGCCTATGACGTCACATTTTTCGTCATGGTTCCCACGGTCCTGATTGGGCCGTGAAAACCATGTGTTTTGGCCGACAAAAAAAAAAATGATGACGTCACTGACTGGGTGGTTAGGCCTCACGGGGGGGGTTAGTGTGGGAGGGTATGTAGGCATCCCGAGTGGTGGGTGAGGGTGGGTTAACCCCTTAATGACTGTAGCGGTTAATAACCGCTATGGTGATTAAGGGGTTAGGGGACATTACTTTGGATGTTTTAATTTTTGTGTCTGTTTTGCAGAAGCGGAGGGGCCATGGCCAGGATGGGCGGGGGTAACGGTATGTGGGTAGGGGGTGAGGGTGGTTAGACCTCACAGTATGCACATTGGGTCGTCGTCCCCCCCCACATTTACATACACTGCACTCACAGCAATGCAGGCAGGGAGGGAGATTTAACAGAAACATTAGGGGGAGGGGGCTTTAAATCTCTCTGCCTTCAGTGTAATCTGTTTAACAGAAACATTAGGGGGGAGGGGGCTTTAAACAGATTACACTGAAGGCAGGGAGATACAGGGGATGTACTGTACTGTATGTTGTTTATTGCAATGCTTCAATGTGTGTATAATGTATACTGTTTTTTACAATTAGATAGATGTAATCCTTGGTATTGTAAGGGTTAGCTTTGGTTTTAAATTGTGTTTTCTGGTTGGTACTTACAGTATATATTGATTTTTGTTTACTTGATTGGTTAAAATAGTTGACTTGTTTGGAAGTGTTTGTATTTACTGCTACAGTAACTTGCAATGATATTGTTAACATTCATTTGCAGAATGTATATGGTGCATAGATTTTATGCATCATTTATACAATGTAAATGCAATGTACTGTGTGGATTGGAATGTTATGTTTTATATTGTAAAATCATTTAGGATTATTAAATGGATTATTATTATTGTCTGTATGGAGAAGCGTTATTTGTAGGACAGTATGATTTTGATAACCATTCTACATGTACTGTATTTGTATATTGGTTCATCATGTGTGTGTATATACTGTGTGTATATATATATATATATAATTAATAAATAAATCTAAATAAATAAATACATGAAGAGAAATAAATATATACTGTATATATATACTGTATATATACAGTATATATATAATAACAATCCCTATACATATACAGTATATACTGTGTATATATATACTGTATATATACATATATACATATACATATACATATACATATATATATATATATATATATATATATATATGTATATGTATATGTATATGTATGTATGTATATATACAGTATATATATACACAGTATATACTGTATATGTATAGGGATTGTTATTATATATATACTGTATATATACAGTATATATATACAGTATATATTTATTTCTCTTCATGTATTTATTTATTTAGATTTATTTATTAATTGTGGGGCTGCTGTGCGTGAATTTTTTTTATTGTGGGTAGCGGGGATGGGTGAAGGGGGTGTTTGGCCCTTGGTGTGAGTTTAGGACTTGCGAGCGGGTTGCGGGTGCACTTAACCCCTTCACGACCGTAGCAGTTAATACCGCTACGGTCGTGAAGGGGTTAAGTGCACCCGCTACCCCCCCCGCAAGCCCTAAACAACCACCGATGGGGCTAATACCCCCTTCACCCACCCCCACTACCCACAATAAAAAAAATTCACACACAGCAGCAGCAGCACAATTAATAAATAAATCTAAATAAATAAATAAATGAATATAAATAAATACATTTTTATTGATAGTGTAGATGTGCAGAGGGTCTCCGGAGCTGAACCGCTGTGGTTTTAGGTCTGGGGACCCCCTGCTCCCCGAGATACAGGCCCCTTTAGGGGGTCCCGGTATCCCTCTGCTTGGGTTACAGGCCGCGGTCACGTGATCGGGACATTTAAACCAAGCAGAGGGATACCGGCACCTCATAAAGGGGGCTGTATCTCGGGGAGCAGGGGGTCCCCCGACCTGAAACCAGTGTGGTTCAGCTCCGGAGACCCCCTGCACATCTACACTATAAATAAAAATGTATTTCAAATGTATTTATTTATAGTCATTTATTTATTTATTTAGATTTATTTATTTATTTATTGGCGGCTGCTGTGTGTGTATTTTTTTTATTGTGGGTAGTGGGGGTGGGTGAAGGGGGTATTAGCCCCAACGGTGGCTGTTTAGGGCTTGCGGGGGGTAGCGGGAGGGCTTAACCCCTTCATGACCTTAACGGTATTAACTGCTACGGCCGTGAAGGGGTTAAGTGCACCCGCAACCCCCCCGCAAGCCCTAAACTCACACCAAGGGCCAAATACACCCCTCACCCACCCCCGCTACCCACAATAAAGCGGGCACGGTGAGTTAACCCCTTCATTGCCTTAGCGGCTATCCGCTATGGTAATGAAGCAGCATTTCTGTATTTTTAATAATATTGTGAAGGAGCAGGGGGGGTCCCTGAGCATTAATTTCTGGCTCAGGGAACCCCCTGCTCACTGTACAATATTATTAAAATACAGAAATGCTGCTTCGTTACCATAGCGCATAGCCGCTAAGGTAAAGAACGAGTGTTTATTTATATATGTGTTTTATTTATACTGTACATGTGCAGAGGGTCTCCGGAGCAGAACCGCTGTGGTTTTAGGTCCGGGGACCCCCTGCTCCCCGAGATACAGGCCCCTTTAGGGGGTGCCGGTATCCCTCTGCTCTGCTTGGTTTACAGGCCGCGATCACGTGATCGGGCCCTTTAAACGCAGAGGGATACCGGCACCTCATAAAGGGGTCTGTATCTCTGGGAGCAGGGGGCCCCCAGACCTGAAACCAACGCGGTTCAGCTCCGGAGACCCCCTGCACATCTACACTATAAATAAAAATGTATTTCAAATGTATTTATTTATAGTCATTTATTTATTTATTTATTTAGATTTATTTATTTATTTTTTGGCGGCTGCTGTGTGTGAGTTTTTTTTTATTGTGGGTAGCGGGGGTGGGTGAAGGGGGTATTGGCCCCAACGGTGCTTGTTTAGGGCTTGCGGGGGGGTAGCGGGATGGCTTAACCCCTTCATGACCGTAGCGGTATTAACTGCCGGTATCCCTCTGCTCTGCTTGGTTTACAGGCCGCGATCACGTGATCGGGACCTTTAAACGCAGAGAGATACCGGCATCTCATAAAGGGGTCTGTATCTCGGGGAGCAGTGCGGTTCAGCTCCCGAGACCCCCTGCACATCTACACTATAAATGAAAATGTATTTTAAATAATTTTTAATGTGCCGATGTTTGCGCAGAGAGAGAGCAGCGGATCTCTCTCTGCTGCAAACACATCTCGCCCCCGCCGGCCCATAGTATCATTTATGTATGTGCATATACAGTACTGTATGTGTACAGTACTGTATGTTAGGGGTTATAGGGGTTGTTGTTATACAGTGTGTATATATATATATATATACAGTATATATACTGCATTACAATTCATTATAGGGGACGGCTTCAAAGAGAACAGCTCGCAAGCGCCCCCATGTGTTTTTACACAGCATTGCAGCCAGCCGGAATAAAATGCTTCAATCCCTGCCGGGAAAATAACGCTATACACTCCGGCAGAAAACGATCACAAACCTCAATACACCCGAGTATACCCGAATTCGCGGGACTAGCCGAGCGAGAATAAAGTGTGTCGCCACTGTAAATTCAAATAGGAAAAGGAGACTAGCACTGCAGGAACTGAAGAAAACCAAAGGAGATATTCTGTTCCTGCAGGAAACCCACTTCAATACAAACTACCCCCCCCGCCCCCCAAATACATTTAGACATATCTTTCCCCAAGCATATTTTGCGTCCTTTTCAGTAAAAAAAAAGAAGCGTAGCCATTTTATTTAAAAACAATATTCCATTCATAGCCAGTAAAATCATAACTGACCCTAAAGGAATATTTCTAATCCTTCGAGGATCCCTTTCAGGGGCCCCGATAACTTTACTCAATGTATATGCCCCCAACGAAAAACGAGCAGAGTTCTTAAAAAACGTTCTAGAATTGCTAGATGAGGAAGAATTAAATTCTATGTATTGTAGCCGGGGATATGAATATGATAAGTACCCCTGATCTAGATTAAACCACAACTCCGGATGTTAGCCATTCAAAAATAACTCAGAAGAATGCGAAAGCATTCAAGGATATAATGAAGTGTTTCTCACTCATGGATATCTGGAGAGCTCAGCACCAGGGCCAGAGGGACTATACGTTTTCTCGACTCCCCATCAGTCTTACTCAAGGATTGATTATTTTCTGGGTACCAAAGATATTCTACAGGCAACCGCCCAGTCGAACATTGGTACAATAACTTGGTCAGACCATGCTCATATTGAATTAGTGCTCTCTCTTCCCTTTAGTAAAAATAATTGATATCCATGGAAATTAAACGACTATCTATTAAATTCGCCCGACATAGAAAGTTCAATCAAACAAAAACTCATAGAATATTTCTCAATAAACAAAGGCACAGTGTCCTCTCCAACAATGCTGTGGGAGGCCCATAAGGCGACTATTAGAGGAGATCTTATCTCTATAGCGGCATATAAGAAAAAAGATAAACAAAAACAATACAAAGAAATATTGGATAAATTAACTGAATTAGAACAACAGCACAAAAAGAACCCCTCAAAAAAATATTTAAATTAGTAGATAAAACAAGATTAGATCTTAAGAAAATTCAGCTAGATGAAGTAGAGAGAGCACTAAGATGGACAAACCAACGTTATTATGATAAGGGCAACAAAGTGGACAGATTATTAGCTAACAAACTCAGAGGTCTAAGAATTAAATCTCAAATCCCAGCAATTCGGACCAGAACAGGAATAACAACATACAACGAAAAAGAAATAGCCAAGGAATTTACGAACTTCTATACCAAATTATACAATTAAGAGTCGGCCGGGGGAGTCAGGGGGGGCCTTACAGAGTCCGAGGCAACATCTGAATATCTTAAAAAATGTAACCTCCCTTCATTATCTGAGGAAGATATCCAAATAATGAATCCAAAAATTTCGCAGAAAGAACTTGACAAAGCTATAAAATCACTCAAAATAAATAAAACTCCAGGCCCGGATGTTTTTTCCAACCTATATTATAAAAATTTTAAAGTGGTGCTGTTCCCGTTTATTCTCGAGATGTTCAATTCGTTCCTGGAGGGAGCAGACATCCCTGCCTCTTTGGCAATGGCCAATCTAGCAATTATACACAAGGAAGGGAGAGATCCACTACAGTGCGGCAATTATAGACCCATATCTCTTTTGAATTCAGATTTAAAAATTTATAGCAAAATTCTAGCAAACAGACTAACCCCGATCCTCCCACAACTCATTCATATAGATCAAGTATTTGTCATAGGTCAACAAGCCTCGGAAAACACCAGAAAAATTATAAACATTATGGACCATGTGCATCTGACCGATAAGAAGGCAATTCTATTAAGTCTGGACGCAGAAAAAGTGTTTGATAGAATAAATTGGGCATTTTTAGATCAAACTTTGTTAAAATTCAGATTCTCTGGCCCTTTCCCTGAGGGTGTTAGAGCTCTTTACAGGACGCCCACAGCATATGTCAAACTTCCGGGAGGAGACTCAGATCCCATCAAAATAAAAAATAGCACCAGACAGAGTTGTCCCCTATCTCCGCTTCTCTTTGCTTTGACAATTGAACCACTAGCGTCCACAATTAGTGAGGATATAAATATCCAAGGAATCCAGATAGGTGGGACAGATTACAAGATCTCGCTTTTCGCAGACGTTATAATTCTGACACTAGCCAATTGTCACATCTGCCGCAACTCCGGTCAGAGACCGCCCCGCTGACGCGTCACACGGTGGACCCATGCGCCCACGCACTGCCAGGGCGGTACACGCACGGTTGGAAAGGAGCTGCCGGCGCCTCCCACAGGGAGGGAACTTGGACGCACGCCCGCGTGACGTCAGCGCTCCGCGACGCGCATCGCGCACGCGCGCGGGTTGCTCGGCAACCAAGGTAATCACCAGGAAAGCCTGACCTGCAGGCTGTTTCAGATTATTGCCTCCCGGACACCATTGGAGGACCAGATCACACCCCTGCAAGGTAATTGGATCCTTCCCACTTATATACCTGCTCCTATCTGTCATTCCTTGCTGAGCATAAACTCCTGTTTATGCATTGTGCTCACCGCTGCTGTTTAGTTGTCTTGAACCTTGCTTGACCTTACCTGTCTGTTCTCTCCTGTCCTGATCCTGGCTGTTCTTTGGATTCCTACACTCTCCAGCGCTTTGACCCCGGCTTCGTCCCTCGACCATTCTACCTTCTATTTCCCTGGACCTTGGCTACGGAAATCTACCATCCTCTACTCTCCAACCCTGGAATACGGCAAGTACCCTGACTACCCTGACCTCTCCAACCCTACGACGCTGTACGACTTGGACTACGCATTCCGGACAGGACTGCGTGGTTGTGGGTCGGTGTCTTTCTATCCCCACTTCAGCCCCGCGGTCTTCCGTCCTGTTTGTGGTGAGCGCAGCGTGACAATATGCTCAGCCCAACAAACATGGACGCCGCTGAGGTGGCCCGACGCCTAGACACACATGAGGAATGCTTCCGGCAACTTACCGGATCGTTCACACTGAAGGAACAACTAGTCTCCCAACTTAAACAAGACGTTGATACCCTTACTGAGCAAGTTAGACGCCTGACCTTATCTACAACCAACACCGCCCCACTCGCAACCACTCCTGTTCTCACGACGCATACCTCTGAGCCACGACTACCTACGCCCAACCGGTATGCAGGGGATCCCAACGGTTGTCGGGGGTTTCTGAACCAGTGCTCCATACAGTTTGAGCTGCTTCCCTCTCACTTCCCTTCTTCACGATCAAAGGTCGCGTACATACTCTCCTTGCTGACTGACGCCGCTCTAACCTGGGCATCTCCTATCTGGGAGCAACGTCCCGATCTGACTTCAGACCTCGCCCTCTTCATCGCCGAGTTCAGAAGGGTGTTTGACACCCCAGGGCGTAAGGTTACCGCCGCATCTACTCTGCTTAATATTTCTCAGGGAGACCGTACTGTGGCTCGCTATGCCCTGGATTTTCGGACGGTGGCTTCGGAGACCGGCTGGAACGATGAGGCCCTATCTGCAGTCTTCTGGCAGGGCCTGTCCGAACGTCTGAAGGACGAACTGGCCTCTCTTGATCGCCCCGCTGGACTGGAAGATCTGATAAACCTGTGCATCCGTATGGATCAGCGTCTCCAAGAGAGAAAGATGGAGAGAAACAAACACCCTCGAGGTATACAATCGTCCTCCTTTTCCACCATAGGTCCCCTACTCTCCACAACTCCCGTTCTAGACGAACTCATGCAGCTGGGAGGGACTAGTCTTTCGCCTATCGAGAGGCAACGGAGAAGACGAGCGGGGCTGTGCCTCTACTGCGGCAATAACGGCCACCTGGTGATCAACTGTCCGCTTAAACCGGGAAACGCCAAAGCCCAGTGAGTATAAGGAGGATCACGCTGGGCACTGCAACCTTTCCCCCTCCTCAACCCTATACTAGGATTTATCTACCCATCTCCATATTCGGTGAGACCTTCACAGTACAGACACGGGCATTTCTGGATTCAGGGTCAGGGGGAAACTTCGTGGACCAAGAGTTCGCTATCAAGAATAGGATACCGTTGGTACCCAAAGATCGACCGGTAGCCCTTGAAGCCATCGACGGACGACCCTTGCAGCCCGCGTTCATTTCCTTGCAAACTGTGCCCCTTAAGATCTCAACTGGTGACTTCCACTCCGAGACCATAACACTGGATGTTATCCACACTCCCTCCACGGACGTTATTCTGGGACTCCCGTGGCTCCGGATCCACAATCCAGTCGTTGACTGGACAGAGTCCACGCCTCTACGTTGGAGTTCCTATTGCTTGGAACATTGCATGTCTGCTCCTAAGGCAGTGGCAGGTCTGGAGGTCACGGATCCTGACAGGATACAGCTGCCGGGGATATATGAAGATTTTCGCGATGTATTTGACAAACGCCAGGCAGAGGAACTTCCGCCACATCGTGCGTACGATTGCCCAATCGATCTTCTACCCGGTGCCATTCCCCCGAGAGGAGGATCATACCCATTATCTATACCTGAGACCCAGGCTATGAGACAATATATCCAGGAGAATCTCCAGAGGGGGTTCATTCAAAAATCCTCATCACCTGCTGGGGCAGGATTTTTTTTCGTCAAAAAAAAGGACGGAACCCTCAGACCCTGCATAGACTATCGCGGTCTCAACAAACTCACCATAAAGAACCGCTATCCCCTTCCATTGATAGCAGAATTATTTGACAAACTCCAAGGAGCTAGGATCTTTACCAAACTGGATCTCAGAGGCGCCTATAATCTGGTTAGAATCAGACAAGGAGACGAATGGAAGACAGCATTCAACACTCGCGACGGGCATTACGAGTACCGGGTCATGCCGTTTGGGTTGTGTAACGCCCCTGCTGTCTTCCAAGACTTTGTCAATGACATCTTTAGAGACCTTCTGGACCGTCATGTGATAGTATACCTGGACGATATACAAATTTTTTCCAGATCCATGCCTGAACATACTACTCACGTCAAACAAGTCTTGCAGCGCTTAAGAGAGAACCACTTGTTTGCTAAGCTCGAGAAATGCCATTTCCACCAAAAATCTACCTCCTTTCTCGGCTACATCATATCGGACACCGGTCTCGCTATGGACCCTACCAAGGTCAAAGCTGTACTCGAATGGCCCTGTCCTCTCTCCCTCAAGGCTATCCAAAGGTTCCTCGGCTTCGCCAACTATTACCGGAGGTTCATTCAAGGATTCTCATCGGTAGTAGCACCCATGACGGCGCTCACTCAGAAGGGAGCTGACCCTACGAATTGGTCTGACAAAGCTCTCCAGGCCTTCGAGAGGATAAAAACGGCATTCGCCTCAGCACCCATCTTAATACACCCAGACCCTTCATTACCCTTTTCCTTAGAGGTTGACACATCCGATGTAGGAGCAGGTGCTATACTCTCCCAGAGAAAGAACCCTCAAGCTCCACTTCACCCCTGTGCGTACTTTTCTAAAAAAAAATCCTCCGCCCAAAGGAATTATGACGTGGGTAACCGTGAGCTCCTCGCGATCAAACTGGCCTTAGAGGAGTGGAGACACTTACTGGAGGGCACGGAAACGCCAGTCACGATATTAACAGACCATAAAAACTTACTATACATTGAGGGAGCACGGCGACTCGGGTCTCGCCAGGCAAGATGGTCCTTATTCTTTACGCGCTTCAATTTCCTTATTTCATATATCCCAGGGTCTAAGAACCTTAAAGCCGACGCCTTGTCTCGACAGTTCCTGGTAGAAGATAACAAGGTGGAACAGCAGGAGACCATTCTTCCATCCACTTGCATTGTGGCAGCCAATACTTTCAGTGCCTTGTCGGATATTACCAAGGCTCAGAACAACATCCCAGCAGGACTCAATGTTCCGGAGGATCGTTTGTTCACCCCCCTTCTTTACCAGAGGAGAGTCATGGAGTGGGGGCATTCATCCAAGACAGCTGGTCATCCTGGCACCAAAAGAACTACTGAGTTCATCGAACGCACGTTCTGGTGGCCCAACATGCGGAGAGACATACAAGCTTTTGTAGCTACATGCTCTACTTGTGCACGGAACAAGATGCCACACAACAGACCTGCGGGTCTCCTTCAACCATTACCTATCCCGGAACGTCCATGGACACACATATCTATGGACTTTATCGTTGAGTTGCCTAAATCTAGAGGCATGGACACCATACTTGTAGTGGTGGACAGGTTTTCAAAACAGGCACACTTCATCCCTATGAAAGGTCTACCCACCGCACCGATGTTGTCCGACGTTTTCATCAGGGAGATCTTCAGGTTACATGGGACCCCCCTGGTCATAGTATCTGACAGAGGATCCCAATTCATCTCCCGGTTCTGGAGGGCGTTTTGTAAGAGTCTGGACGTCACACTACACTTTTCGTCAGGCTATCACCCCCAGACCAATGGGCAAACGGAACGCACCAATCAGTCTCTGGAACAATTTTTAAGGTGTTTTGTTGCTGATACTCAAGACGACTGGGCGGAACTTCTCCCGTGGGCAGAATTCTCCCATAACAATCTTCGGAATGAATCATCCCAACAGTCACCATTCATGGTCAACTATGGCTTCCATCCTTCTGCACTCCCTTCTCTTATCTCGAAGTCTGGAGTCCCAGCCGCAGAGGACAGGATCCTCCACTTACAAGACTTATGGCAGAAAATCCATCTTAACCTACAGCACGCTGGTAAACTACAGAAGAGACAAGCGGACCGTCACCGAAGAGAGGTCCCAGGGTACTCTGTAGGACAAAGGGTCTGGTTATCCACCAAAAACATTCGTTTAAAGGTAACCTCACCCAAACTGGCACCGCGCTTTATCGATCCTTTCCGCATCACTAAAAGGATCAACCCAGTAGCCTACCGGCTTGAACTGCCAAAAAATATGAGAATTCCCTCCGTCTTTCACTCCTCCCTTCTAAAACCATGTCTACAAGACTCATCCTCCAAAGGACAACCTAAACCTCCGCAAACCATACTGGTAGAGGGTCAACAAGAATACGAGGTACAGACCATCCTCAACTCTAGAATGTCCAGAGGAGGATTGCAATATCTCGTACACTGGAGAGGCTATGGCCCGGAAGAGAGAGAGTGGATCCCTCATCGTCAGGTACATGCCAACCATCTCATTTATGCCTTCCACCGTAGGTACCCTGATAAACCATCCCTGGGTCGCCCGGAGGTCTCCCCTCAAGGGGGGGATACTGTCACATCTGCCGCAACTCCGGTCAGAGACCGCCCCGCTGACGTGTCACACGGTGGACCCATGCGCCCACGCACTGCCAGGGCGGTACACGCACGGTTGGAAAGGAGCTGCCGGCGCCTCCCACAGGGAGGGAACTTGGATGCACGACCGCGTGACGTCAGCTCTCCGCGACACGCATCGTGCACGCGCGCGGGTTGCTCGGCAACCAAGGTAATCACCAGGAAAGCCTGACCTGCAGGCTGTTTCGGATTATTGCCTCCCGGACACCATTGGAGGACCGGATCACACCCCTGCAAGGTAATTGGATCCTTCCCACTTATATACCTGCTCCTGCCTGTCATTCCTTGCTGAGCATAAACTCCTGTTTATGCATTGTGCTCACCGCTGCTGTTTAGTTGTCTTGAACCTTGCTTGGCCTTACCTGTCTGTTCTCTCCTGTCCTGATCCTGGCTGTTCTTTGGATTCCTACACTCTCCAGCGCTTTGACCCCGGCTTCGTCCCTCGACCATTCTACCTTCTATTTCCCTGGACCTTGGCTACGGAAATCTACCATCCTCTACTCTCCAACCCTGGAATACGGCAAGTACCCTGACTACCCTGACCTCTCCAACCCTACGACGCTGTACGACTTGGACTACGCATTCCGGACAGGACTGCGTGGTTGTGGGTCGGTGTCTTTCTATCCCCACCTCAGCCCCGCGGTCTTCCGTCCTGTTTGTGGTGAGCGCAGCGTGACACCAATCCACTGATTTCCTTGCTGAACTTTCAATATCAATGAGACCAATTCGGGAAAATTTCAGGCTACAAAATTAATAATGATAAATCGGAAGTCCTACATTTAACTCTTCCAGCCCCAGAAATCCGTGTGCTACCGCAGGGAGACAGTCAGAGATAAAGGAGGTTAATGCATGGCTAAGAAAGTGTTGCAGGAAGGAGGGGTTTCGGTTTTTAGAGAACTGGGACTCCTTTTCTGAGAGATGCCATCTATATTCTAGGGATGGATTGCACCTCAATGAAGAGGGATCTTCTGTGCTAGGGGGGAGAATGCTAAAAAGGTTGGAGGAGATTTTAAACTAGGATGGAGGGGGGAGGGGAATGAAACAGATAATGAACTAAATGGAATAGAGGAGGATACAAGGGGGTATGGAGGTAGAATGGGGGCAAGTGCGAGTTTGACAAGCAGTGAGACACCCATAGTAAATACAGATAATACTAGAAAACTTCTAAAGACTAAACCAAGTGGGCGCAGAAAGGAAGGAGCAGATAAGGTAATAGTACAGGCTGAAAAAAACTTAAATGCATGCTTGCTAATGCAAGAAGCCTGACAGATAAAATGGGGGAGCTTGAATTAATAGCTGCAAGGGAGCAGTATGATATCATAGGCATTACTGAAACATGGTGAGATGAAACTCATGACTGGACAGTTAATTTAGAGGGTTATTACCTTTTTTGGAAGGATCGAACAAATAGAAGGGGAGGTGGAGTATGTTTATATGTTAAACCGGATCTAAAACCTATTATAAGGGATGATGTTTATGAAGGGAATGATGAAAATGTAGAGACTTTGTGGATAGAAATTAGCAGTGGAGGTAAAAGTATAAAGAAAATGTTTGTGGGAATATGCTATAAACCACCAAATATCTGTGAGATTGAGGAAGCTAAAATACTTTTGCAAACGGAGAAGGCATCAAAACTGGGTCATGTTTGCATAATGGGTGATTCTAATTATCCAGACATAGACTGGGGCAATGAGATTAGCGTTACAACAAAAGGAAACAGGTTTTTGGGGGTCCTTAAAGACCATTATATAACCCAAATTATTGAGGAACCAACCAGGAGAGGGGCAATACTGGATTTGGTCATATCAAACAATGTAGAAGAAATAACAAATATTCAAGTCCTGGAACATTTGGGTAACAGTAATCATAACATGGTCTCATTTGAAATAAATTATCAAAAAATAGATTTCTTGGGTTCAACAAAGAACTTAAACTTTAGAAAGGCAGATTTTAATAAACTAGTTAGCTAGTTTTCCTCCTCCCCCCCCCCCCCCATCCCCTCCCGTAACCCCTTTTTAGGTGAGTTATAGCAGTTTGTGTATTGTGCTGTGTCTGCTGGCTCCAGTCGGAATAAATATCCTTTTATTTGACTCCTTTTTCATGTCTGGTGCCTTGATTAGGGTGGATTGTCCTGGTCTCCCATGACAGGGATATCTGGTTATTTTGCAGTTATGCCAGTCAAACACCCAAACTAATCTTGTGTTGTTATAGAACCACTAGCAGGTCAGATGTAATATGTCTTCAACTCTATTATCCAATTTCTGCCAGAAGGGCTAGTTAAGCATTTCTTTACAATGGATTTGTTATTTGACCAATTTCAGAGAAGGTGAAATCACAATAAGAGCCCAAACTCCCAGCTTTACATGACGGATTTTCCTTTTTCTTATTGCCAGGTTTTCCAGCGGTTGTACCGGAGCGGTTAGAGATTAAGTCAGAGAAAGAAGAATTGAACACTGAGGATTATCTGTCCTCAATAAAGAGTGAAATAGATTCATTTCCTGTTGGTGGTAAGTAACTTTATATCTTCACTTTATTCAATTTTTTTATAAAATGGGCTGAAATATCTTCAATATTGGGGAAAATAATATTAAATTAAAGCATGGATACAATTATAAGCTACATGTTCTAGTGAAATACAAACAAACATGATTTGTCTAAGGTTATATTGAGATTATTATTACAGCTAAACCCCGTTATAACGCGCTTCGCTATACCGCGATTCGGTTATAACGCGGTTTTCCTGTGGCTCCCGTTTAAAAAAAAAAAAAAAAAAAAATTTAATTAAAAAAAAATTTTTAAAAATTTTTTTTGCACACTGCACACACTCCCAGCACACACTCTACACTGCACACACTCACACTGCACACACCACACACTCCCAACACACACACTCACTGCACACACAGTCACTGCACACACACTCACAGCTCTCACAATACAAGTCATGCAATAGCAGTTCTCTTGATGAAATACAGCTGAACGACATGTATGTTTTTTTTTTAAATAAAGAAACAATCCAAAACTGAAAGTATTGCATGCAAAAAAGAGTGTTTACAAATAATTACAATGGTGTGTTTCTATAGCACAAATAGATTACAAATGACACGCTTACTATGAAATAGAATTATGCATACAAACTGGTGCCACACACCACTCTCCCACTATACACATTTTGCTTGCACAGCCTTATACTGGCATTTTGTTTGCATTTTGCCAAAGACTTTAGAAAAGGTCTACGTGCACAGCATTGATGTGACATTAGCCCAAATTCCTTTATCACATAGCAACACAAGTGCAAAGACAGATCTTGTCCTTTTGTGTCATACAGCTAAGAACGGTTATACATGAACAAACTGACAGATATCCAACTCCTCCTATCGGAGGGGCCCAGTCGGTCAAACTCTTCCCCCCCTTCTAATAAATAATGGCAGCTGTCTGAAAAACATTATACTGTAACAGCTGGGCAAAACAGTCAACTCGAACATGAATAGGTTTACTAAATGAAATCTCGGAAAGCAGACAAAAACAGCAGCTCACGGCAGCCCGCTGCGTGGCTTTCTACCTGCAGTTGCATAAACTGACGCTCGTAATCTGCAGGACTAGAAAATTCATTGCAAAAGGAGGAAAAAAAAATGGCTGCAGCCGTGAAAAATATCTCCACTGTATGTCAAGCTATTAACTCCCTGAAGCCTGCGCTACACTGCCTGTCTACACAGGAATTGATCGCATCCTCAGTTTTTTCCCCTGCATTCTTCTACAGACTACAAAGGGTCCTTAACTCCTCTCTAGGCTTTAAACAAAAATGCAGGAACAGTGGTTGAGTGGTAAAAAAAACAGGCTGAAGGGTTGGAGCAGTAAGCGACACTTGATTAACTCTTGCAATGCCTTGTTGCATGTGGGATTTCAAAATGCATAGACCACCAAGTAACACAGACAAACCTATTTACAACAGAAATGCACAAAGAAGGCACTAAAGATCACATGTAAACCATTCTACTCTCATAAATTCACTACAAAGGAAACTGCATTGCCAGTTCACCTTATGGAGTAAAACTGCCTTGAAATAGAAGAAAACATTTCTGTTTATTGAAGTGAAACTTCCTTAGTGGCGCCTCATTCGTGATGGGGCAAAAAAGGATTGTGGAGACAGAAATGAAACGGATGTGACGTCAGTGCTGGCAGTTGAGGCCGGGCTGTGTTCTGGCTCAGCCCGACCCCAACACTGACATCACACCCGCTCCACAAATCAGATGCCGCCGCCGGCGCCGCTCCTAATCACCCCCCCCCCCCCGAGCCCCACACCCCCCACACACCGTGACATATGCGGCGGCGATAGCCGCCGCTCCTAATGGCCGCTGCCATGCCGCGCAGCCTCTCTCCTCCCTACCTCCGCTTTCCTGCTGACATGCGGCGGCGGCGGCGGCCCTCAAAATTTAATTGGCAGCCGGTGATTCGCTGTCACGTAAGGTGTGTTAAGGGGTATTGAATTCCCCTCATCCGGCAGGGGCTCTGTGCTGCTGCCCGCCGTGGAGTACGCTGCTCCGTGGTGGGATAGCTGAGGCCGAGGCTCCACCCCCTGCCCTGTCACTCCTGCTTTGGTAACGGGAGGAGGGGGGTAACGGGACCACGTGTCGCGGGGGGGGGGGGGGGCTGGGAGTCCGCAGCTCCGTGTCCGAAGATCAGCCTGGGGTAGTGAGAGGCGGGAGGAGGGGGGTAGTGAGAGGCGGGAGGAGGGGGGTAACGGGACCACGTGTCGCGGGGGGGGGGGGGGGCTGGGAGTCCGCAGCTCCGTGTCCGAAGATCAGCCTGGGGTAGTGAGAGGCGGGAGGAGGGGGGTAGTGAGAGGCGGGAGGAGGGGGGTAACGGGACCACGTGTCGCGGGGGGGGGGGGGGCTGGGAGTCCGCAGCTCCGTGTCCGAAGATCAGCCTGGGGTAGTGAGAGGCGGGAGGAGGGGGGTAGTGAGAGGCGGGAGGAGGGGGGTAGTGAGAGGCGGGAGGAGGGGGGTAACGGGACCACGTGTCGCGGGGGGGGGGGGGGGCTGGGAGTCCGCAGCTCCGTGTCCGAAGATCAGCCTGGGGTAGTGAGAGGCGGGAGGAGGGGGGTAGTGAGAGGCGGGAGGAGGGGGGTAACGGGACCACGTGTCGCGGGGGGGGGGGGGGGCTGGGAGTCCGCAGCTCCGCCTGGGGTAATGGGAGGGGGGGAGGAGGAGGGGTGGGGGGCACAACACAGAGAGACATTCACACAACACAGAGAGAGAGACACACACTGACTGACACACACACACGCACACACACACACACACACACACACACACACACACACACACACACACACACACACACACTGACTGACACACACACACACACACAGACTGACACACACACACACACTGACTGACACACTCACACACTGACTCACACTCACACACTGACTCACACACGCGCACACACACACTGACTGACACACATGCACACACTGACTGACACACATGCACACACACACACACACACACACTGACTGACACACACACACACTGACTGACACACTCACACACTGACTCACACTCACACACTGACTCACACACGCGCACACACACACTGACTGACACACATGCACACACTGACTGACACACATGCACACACTGACTGACACACATGCACACACTGACTGACACACACGCACATACATACTCACTGACTGACACACATACACACACTGAGTGACACACACGCACATACATACTCACTGACTGACACATACACTGACTGACACACATGCACACACTGACTGACACACACGCACATACATACTCACTGACTGACACACATACACACACTGAGTGACACACACGCACATACATACTCACTGACTGACACATACACTGACTGACACATACACTGACTGACACATGTGTGCCGAGCACGCGCGTTATAAGTCAATTTCTGCGACAAAAGTCAAAGAAGTTTCACTTACTATGCGCGTGCACAGCACACACAGCTTTTTTTTTTTATTGAACAGCACAAAAAGCAGACAAAGGTTTAATGTTAAACTGCTCATCACTTGACCTAGTCAAGAGATAGAGATATACACACACATAGAGAGACAGAGATATACACACATATAGAGAGACAGAGATATACACACAGAGAGAGACAGAGATATACACACAGAGAGATAGAGATACACACACATAGAGAGACAGAGATATACACACATATAGAGAGACAGAGATATACACACAGAGAGAGACAGAGATATACACACAGAGAGATAGAGATACACACACATAGAGAGACAGAGATATACACACAGAGAGATAGAGATACACACACATAGAGAGACAGAGATATACACACACACACACACACACATGCTCTGACCTCCCCGGCAGGCTGCCATTGAAGAAAAAAAACCACACGGCTGCCGGAGGGGGCTGGGAGGGAGAGGGGAGGGGCTGGGAGGGAGAGGGGAGGGGCTGGGAGGGAGAGGGAGGGAGGAGAGATGAATCGTCGCCATTTGTAGGGCTTCCGGCCACCTCTTCCTTCCTTCCCTCCTCACTCCCTCCCGATCAGGTGCGCGGCGGCCATTTTTTTTTAAAATTAGTGCGACCCCGTTACTAACGCGGTGGTCTCGGGGTGGACCCCGAGGACCGCGTTATAACGGGGTTTAGCTGTATTATTACTACTATTAAGGTTTGAACATTGATAACACAATAAACTCCAACATGTTTTCTGCACTCGGGGTAAAAACACTCATCACACAGGGATAATAATCAAGTAATGTAATTGATGATTGACCAGTGACTACTCTACCTGAATACATATGTACTGTAACAGATATTCCCCCACCCTAAGGGAGATTGCCCTGTTACCTATACTCTTGCTGTGCTGTCCCTGTGAGGCTCACAAGATTGCTGAGTGTCCACTGATGTTAGTGGGGAAGATGGGACAGGCTTTCAGGATATTCTCAGCTCTTTCTGGGTGCAGTGCCTCCATTTCCAGCATGCCCCACCAGAGCTGGGTGCAGTTCCTGCAAGAAAACCATCTTGCACTCCCCCTGATAAACTGCAGTCACAGGCAAGATTATATAAACAGCAACTGGTCTATATTGAATACAGCCGTACACAATCAACAATGCATTTCCTTTGGTCCTTGGAATTAACAGGGCTTGAGGCCCCAAAGGTCTATCCTTTGCTCCCCTATTGCCTGGTGGAGTAAGGGGTAACAGCTCCCACTCCCTTGTGGAGGGGGGGGGGATAGAACAATGACCCACTCCCTTGAGGGGAGAGGGTAGAACTGACTAACTGACATCTCCCAACTGTCAATTCACAATTGCCCACTCCCAACTGTTGCCAGGGGCAGGGCTTCAGGTCTCAGCCCCATGTGGGCGGCACCTAGGCCTCAGGTCACCCCCTCTGTCACTCAAGGAAGCTGTTTACTACAGCAGGGCGTAGATTTAACCCTAACACTGCCTGCACTGGTACCACGGCTTATGTGCCAGGGCAGATTAGTAGCCAAGGGGATACATGGCTACACATATAATAGAATAAACAATTTAAAATAATGATGACTGGTATACATATATACATATATGATCCAAGAAGGGTCAAAAAAGGTCCCTGTTTATTGCACTCCCTGCGGAAAATTGAAGGAAGGGGCTGTATGTCTGTGAGATCAAAAGGTCAAATGGATAGGCTATATATACTGACTGTGATGGATACATACATAGTTACATAGTAGATGAGGTTGAAAAAAGACGTACGTCCATCAAGTTCAACCTATGCTAAATTTAGACAACAGATACTTTATCCTATATCTATACTTACTTATTGATCCAGAGGAAGGCAAACAAAAAACCCCAGAGTCATATCATCCAATGATATCTCATAAGGGGAAAAATAAATTCCTTCCTGACTCCAAGAATTGGCAATCGGATTAATCCCTGGATCAACATCCTTCCCATGTATACTTATTTGGTATATCTCTGTATACCTTTTCTTTCTAAAAAGATGTGCAACCTTTTTTTGAACAAATCTATTGTATCTGCCATTACAGTCTCCATGGGTAATGAATTCCACATTTTAACTGCCTTTACTGTAAAGAACCCTTTTCTTTGTTGCTGGTGAAATCTCCTTTCCTCCAACCTCAAGGGGTGGCCCGAGTCCTTTGTACTGCCTGTGGGACGAATAGTTATTTTGAAAGCTCCTTGTATTGTCTCCGAATATATTTGTATATAGTTATCATATCCCCTCTTAGACGCCTCTTTTCTAATGTAAATAAATCTAATTTCGCTAGCCTCTCCTCATAAATTAGATTGTCCAGCCCCTTTATTAATTTGGTGGCTCTTCTCTGCACTCTCTCTAGTTCCATAATGTCTTTTCTTAGGATTGGTGCCCAAAATTGTACTCCATATTCAAGGTGTGGTCTTACTAATGCTTTGTAAAGGGGCATAATTATGTTTACTTTCCTTCTATCCATTGCCTGTTTAATGCAAGATAAGATCTTGTTTGCCTTTGCAGCTACTACATGACTTTGGGCACTATTGCTAAGCCTGCTGTTTACAAGCACTTTTAAATCCTTCTCCATCAAGGATTCCCCCAATTTATCCCCATTAAATTTGTAAGTCGCCTTTTTGTTCTTGCATCCCAAATGCATAACCTTACATTTATCTGTATTAAACC
Organism: Ascaphus truei; assembly: GCF_040206685.1. Lineage (NCBI taxonomy): Eukaryota > Metazoa > Chordata > Amphibia > Anura > Ascaphidae > Ascaphus > Ascaphus truei. The sequence continues at coordinate 19,956,429 of NC_134504.1, forward strand.
TCATCTGCCATTTACCTGCCCACGCTTCCAGTCTCTCCAAGTCCTTCTGAAGAGAAATTACATCCTGCTCTGATTTTATTACCTTACACAATTTAGTATCATTGGAAAACATGGAGACTTTGCTCTCGATCCCAACCTCAAGGTCATTAATAAACAAGTTAAAAAGCAGGGGTCCCAGTACCGATCCCTGAGGTACTCCACTCACGACTTTAGCCTTGTGGTAAACCCTCTGTATTTCCTCTCGTGAAGTCTTCCCTTTATGGTAGACTTGGATAATGATATGCCTTCTCCTGGAGAGTGTTCTTCACCTGGCTGGATGTTGTGAAGGGGTTTTTCTTTACCAGGGAAAGGATTCTACGATCATCCACCACTGTTGTCTTCCATGGACGTCCAGGCCATTTTGTGTTGCAGAGTTCACCAGTGCGTTCTTTTTTCTCAGAATGTACCAAACTGTTGATTTGGCCACTCCTAATGTTCCTGCTATCTCTCTGATGGATTTTCTTTTTTTTTGCAGCCTAAGGATGCTTTGTTTCACTTGCATTGATAGCTCCTTTGACCGCATGTTTTGGGTTCACAGTAACAGCTTCCAAAAGCGAATGCCACACCTGGATTCAACTCCAGACCTTGTGTGCGTGTGTGTGTGTGTGTGTGTGTGTGTGTGTGTGTGTGTGTGTGTGTGTGTGTGTGTGTGTGTATATATAAATATATGTGTATATATATATATATATATAAATATATGTGTATATATGTGTGTGTATATATATATATAAATATGTGTATATATATATATATATATATATATAAATATATGTGTATATATGTGTGTATATATATATATAAATATGTGTGTATATATATATAAATATATGTGTATATATGTTTGTATATATGTATATATATATATATATATATATATATATATATATTCTGTTCTGACGCATCTACTAAGATACTTTTCATATAGCAATTCATAGCTATTAATTTAACCTATTACAATTAAGTAGTGATAAGATTAGGAAGCCGAGAGCTGTGTATAATAACAAAAAAGAATAAAAGCCTTGGTATACAGCCCATATTCTTATCTAAATCTTGGATAGACCTCATCTTGTACCCAAAATGTGTTTTTTCTTTCTAACATCCCACAATCCGTTTTTACAAACTAACATTGCAGAATAGAGTCTGGGTAACAAAATTAATACGAACAGATTCTAAGTTTCTACAATATAATTATTCCTAACTGTGTTGCAAACTAACATTATAGAATAGAGTGTGGAGAAACAAAATGGATACAAACGGACAACATGAATTCCGAATCACTTGAAATTCATTTACACCATCACCGGTGGGGTATACGGTGTTGCCACAATCCGACTGGACCACAATGATCCCTGCCGGCAGTACTTCTGCCCGGTGATCAGCGGACACAAGCCGACTATGGAAATCGAAGTTAGTCTCTTACCCGGTGAAGGGATCCAAGGCAAGTGTGGCTGAGAGAGCTATACAAAAAATACACTAGATGGCGCTCTAACACTAAATCAACCTCTACACAGTGCAAGTGAACATATAGTGACAAATAAATAAAAAATAACGTGCCGTGCAAAAAGGTGGTAAATAAAACACTCAAACCCTTGGAGGACTGTTTCAAGGTCCAAACAGAAGCATAAAAGGAAAAACCAGGGGAGCGAAATTACCTATAAAAAAATATATAAAACTACCATAGTGCAGTTATGTTAAAACAAAACACAGTAGTATCAAAGCTCTTAAATTAGCAAATGAGCGTGACCCTCAGTGTGCTATCTGGAGGGAGAAAGTCTGCCTGGAGGTCCTGTGACGTCCACTTCGATCGGCAAAGGAACCGGAAGTGACGTAGCGGCTCCCAAGCAGAGGTGCAGGAAGGAGACCAGTGGACGCAGCGGCGGTGTGACGGGATCCCGAGAATGCGACTCGGCTTCCATCTGTACCCATATACCCATGCTGTGACCAATTTGGAATCCTGTAAGCCTTCATTTTTACCAGTGTTGGATAAATCGCTTTGGTATTTTATCTGGGCTCTGTGTTTCTCTTTTGATATTCACACTACCTCCTATTTTTGCAATTTTTGCTATCTGGATATTTTCTGTTGGACATTTTCTGACATTGTCTATTGTGTCTCATTTGCTAATTTAAGAGCTTTGATACTACTATGTTTTGTTTAAACATAACTGCACTATGGTAGTTTTATATATTTTTTTCTATGTAATTTCGCTCCCCTGGCTGAGAGAGCTCCCAGATTCCTATAAGTTGCCCATATTCACCTTGATTGGGGAGCAGGTCAAGGGATCCACGATGTGGGAGTTCTGCCTGGCCTCGATGCAGACATTTTTGGGGGTTGTTATTTGGGCATGTTTTTCTGCCTATTATACCACCCCCTCCAGCATCCGTCCAAGGGTTAACAACGGGATCGCCTATGCCAGGCAAGGGTGCCAGGCAAGGGTGCCAGGCGGTAGTAGGGGCTATGCGGACATTTCAGCCCTACATACCCAAACATGTTGCTTTGGGGAGTGGGAGCACTCCAACCCCAGCCAGGGACAGAGAGCCTTAGTCTGCCTTGATCTTGGAGCTCAACCCAGTAGGGCTGTCACACCAGAGCTCTCACCTTTAAAGGGGGCGGTGTGACGTTAAAGACAAAATGGCTAGCATTTTAAAGGTTAAGCCCAGCCATTGCCCCTATCCATTTTGATGGAGCTGCAAGATTTCCCCTGCAGATCCATCTTATGTGGCTCATCTCGCTTAAAACCCTGTGTTTTACAATGTATTACTGTATGTATAAACTTTTATTCAATGTATTTCTGTGTACCGTAACTGTGAAAATGTGTTTTGGTTGTTCCCTTGGGTGCTAGGTTAGTAATACACTTAGCCTACACGCCAAGGAAACCCAATTCTTTCTAGTCGAGAAGAGGGAGGTGCAGTGCATGGGGACAGAAGTAAAGTGGTGACGGGTGGCCCTAATGTCTGGGATATGTTGGTCCAAAGAACAGAGCCTTTGTGTGCCCCAGCACCTGAGGCACCTATCTCTGCAGGAGATATCTGGCCAGCAATAGGAACAGTTCCTGGGTATGAGCGCTGTTCCATTTGGCTGGTTTGAAATTTTCACTCCTGTAAATCAGCCGCTGGGGGCCACCCTGGCCACCTCGGTCACACCTCCAGCCCAGATTGGTCTCATGCTGTGATTGATCCACACGCAGTATCTGCACTGTGAATGGTTGTGATCAGTGCTTTCCTATGGAGATATGGAAAATATTTAAAGGAGAGCCTATCTGAGCTCCACAGACTGTTCCAGAGGTCGCGTGTAGACTGACTAAGCGGTGTGCTCCGAGGCGGTGCTAGAGACACCCCAGAACAAAGCTCGTTGCCGATCTGAGCGTGAAATTCAAACTTGCTTTGTGCACTGGGACCTTTGGTTTGCTGGGCGCGGCAATCACAGGGGGGCTTGGCCATGACGTGTGTGTGACTGTGTGTCCGTGTGTGTACCAATAAGGGGACCTAGCTGATATTGTTTTAGCCCTATCAAAACAACGTTCACACAAACATCAATAGATATAGTGGTTCCCAGCACTTAGTATGAAAAAAATCAGATAGAGGCATCAATAAGGAAATAAAAAAAGCTGTGTGTGCTGTGCACGCGCATAGTAAGTGAAACTTCTTTGACTTTTGTCACAGAAATTGTGTTTGTGATGTTTTAATTAAAAATCGAAATACAATTTCTTTGACAAAACGCAAATAAATTTGGACTTAGAATGTGCGTGCTCGGCACACATCCCCTGTATTAGCTATTTGCACTAAGTGTGCATTCCTCGTGCGTGTGACTGTGTGTGTGCGTGTGACTGTGTGTGTGTGCGTGTGACTGTGTGTGTGTGCGTGTGACTGTGTGTGTGTGCGTGTGACTGTGTGTGTGCGTGTGACTGTGTGTGTGTGCGTGTGACTGTGTAGTGTGCGCGTGTGACTGTGTGTGTGTGCGTGTGACTGTGTGTGTGCGTGTGTGATGTATGCGCACCCATCCTGCACCTTGCATATGCCCCTGCACCTCGCATATGCCCCTGCACCTCGCATCACCCCCCTGCACCTCGCATCACCCCCCTGCACCTCGCATCCCCCCCCTGCGTCTTTGACAAAACGCAAATAAATTTGGACTTAGAATGTGCGTGCTCGGCACACATCCCCTGTATTAGCTATTTGCACTAAGTGTGCATTCCTCATGCGTGTGACTGTGTGTGTGCGTGTGACTGTGTGTGTGTGCGTGTGACTGTGTGTGTGTGCGTGTGACTGTGTGTGTGTGCGTGTGACTGTGTGTGTGCGTGTGACTGTGTGTGTGTGCGTGTGACTGTGTAGTGTGCGCGTGTGACTGTGTGTGTGTGCGTGTGACTGTGTGTGTGCGTGTGTGATGTATGCGCACCCATCCTGCATCTTGCATATGCCCCTGCACCTCGCAAATGCCCCTGCACCTAGCATCACCCCCCTGCACCTCGCATCACCCCCCTGCACCTCGCATCCCCCCCCTGCACCTCGCATCACCCCCCTGCACCTCGCATCACCCCCCTGCACCTCGCATCACCCCCCTGCACCTCGCATCACCCCCCTGCACCTCGCATCAAACCCCTGCACCTCGCATCAACCCCCTGCACCTCACATCATCTCCCTGCACCTCACATCACCCCCCTGCACCTTACATCATCTCCCTGCACCTCACATCACCCCCCTGCACCTCACATCACCCCCCTTCACCCCCCTGCACCTTACATCACCTCCCTGCACCTTACATCACCCCCTGCACCTCACATCACCTCCCTGCACCTCACATCACCCCCCTCCACCTCACATCACCCCCCCCCCACCTCACATCACCCCCCCTGCACCTCACATCACCCCCCCTGCACCTCACATCACCCCCCCTGCATCTCACATCACCCCCCTTCACCTCCTCACATCACCCCCCTTCACCTCCTCACATCACCCCCCCTTCACCTCCTCACCTGCACCTCCCCTCACCCCCTGCACCTCCGATCACCCCCTGCACCTGCGAGCACGGCGGCAGAGCAGTGTGGTAGGAGGAGGGATGGGCACAGGTTGTGTTGCCCCGCAGTGCCGGGGATCAGGGCAGGGAGGACGGCACATACGGCGAGGAGGCCCATGTGAGTGTGACGCCCCCCCCCCCCGGGGAAGAACACCATGATGCCGGTGGGGGGGTGTGGGGGGAGGAATAGAGGGGGTAATTGGGGGGAGAGGGGTGGGGGAAGGTTGAGACGCGGCCGCACCGGGCCCGCCGTATGCGTGGGAAGCGGCGCGCTCAAACCCCCCCCCCGCTTCCCACTTTACCCGAGCAGGAGCCAGGAGTCACTGGCGCCATCGCGCATGCGCGGCACGGCAGTAGGCAGCGGGCGGGGAACGGCGGCCATTATGAGCGGCGCCGGCGGCTATCGCCGCCGCCGCATGTCAGTGGCTGTGTGGGGGGTGCGGTGGCCATCTGATTTGTGGAGCGGGTGTGATGTCAGTGTTGGGGTCGGGCTGAGCCAGAACACAGCCCGGCCTCAACTGCCAGCACTGACGTCACATCCGTTTCATTTCTGTCTCCACAATCCATTTTTGCCCCATCACGAATGAGGTGCCACTAAGGAAGTTTCACTTCAATAACAATGATATATTCAAGAAAATTGCATTATTTAAACCAACCCTATTCGGGGGCTGGGAAAGAACTTTACATGGAAACAAGGGCTAAATAATAAGTTACAAGTCTGGAGATGGAGAAAGATGGAGGAAATACAAAGGGAACAACAACCGTGTTGGGGAGTGGGGGAGAAAGATAGAGGGGAGGGAAAAAAACAACGTATAACAAACGCTCAGGTCAAGGTGATAAAATATAGGGGGGCAACGAATGTTTCGGGGACCAAAATTCCCCTTCTTCAGGCCCGTTCCCACAGACTAAAATAGTCTGTGGTACTTTCCTTTATAATATACCTCCACCCAAACACACCTCACACAGTCAACATTTAACTGAAAATCAAACACATTACAAATCCCTAAGTGCACCAAAACTGACCCTAGTCTTAAATCAGCTGACAGGACAATTCCCCCATATTAGAGCAAAAAACTGCACATCAGGTTAACCATAAATCTCAGGAGAGTGTACCAATCAACAGGTATAACCTAAAATTAACTGACACTAATGTTCTATTAGCTGAGATATTATTCTCTCTTATTAGGGCACAATTCTGCACAAATACTCCATACAGAAAAACCTGAACTGAAATGAGTCTGGGAGGGAAGGAACAGCAATACAAATCCTCCAGTTTTTGCTGCTCGTCAGTATAGATTGCTGTGCTCTCCTCGAGGGTTCCTGTTCACACAAACATCCAGAATCCACAAGAATCCACCCCCCTGCCGGCGATCTTCCCTCATCATTGGCTCCCTGCCGCACCACGTGACGCGTCGGCGCTCGGGATCATGATCCTCGTGTATCCCCTGCTGGCTGACACGTCACAGTGCGCAGCGAGCCTTGCAGCGAGCAGGGACTGGTGCCGGCTCGGGAGGAACTCAGGAGCTGGTGAGTGACGCGCACGCGGCTGTGTGCACCGCCGACCGCAGCGGGGCCTCAGCTGGCAAGTGGGAGCTTTGAAAGTGCTTTTGTGTGAACTGCATCCCCGAGGTCCGGGAGAGCTTAGACCCCTACAGACGTAGAAATACTCCTGGGTAAACCTACCGATGTGCCACCCAGCACCTAGTTAGCTAGTATTCCCCCTCTTTAGGTAAGTTTTATAGTGGTTTGTGTATTGTGCTGTGTCTGCTGGCTCTGGTCGGAATAAATATCCTTTTATTTGACTCCTTTTTAATGTCTGGTGCCTTGATTACAGTGAATTGTCCTGGTCTTCCGTGACAGGGATATCTGGTTATTTTGCAGTTATGCGAGTCAAACACCCAAACACATTAATCTTGTGTAAAATGAAATATGTCTTCAACACTATTAGCCAATTTCTGCCAGAAGGGCTAGTAAAACATTTCTTTAAGACGGGTATTATATTATACCAATATCTGAGAAGGTGAAATTACAAGAAGAGCCCCAACTCCCGGCTTTACCTGACGGATTTTCCTTCTCTTATTGCCAGGTTTTCCAGCGGTTGTACCGGAGCGGTTAGAGATTAAGTCAGAGAAAGAAGAACCAAACACTGAGGATCATCTGTCCTCAATAAAGAGTGAAATAGATTCATTTCCTGTTGGTGGTAAATAACCTTGTATCCCCACTTTTCATTGTTTGTTTAGAAAATAGACTGAAATATCTATAATATGGGAGGAAATGGCATTAAAGCATGGATACAATTATAAGCTGCATGTTCTGGGGGAAAACAAACACATGATTTGTCAAAGGTTATATTGAGAATATTATTATTATTGAGATTTGAACATTTGGTAGCACCATGAACTCCAACACGTTTTCTGCACTCAGGGGTAAAAACATTCCTTATTCAGGGTTAATAATACATTACAATCAATTACTTATCCCATCTCCTTAGGAATCAGTATACAGTAGCTCATTTCTGGATAGTGATATCACAAGAAGAGTTTCCACTCCCAGTGTTACATTATGGATTTTCCTTTTCTTGTTGGCAGGATTTCCAGTGATTGTACCAGAGAGGTTAAAGATTAAGTCTGAGAAAGAAGAACCAAACTCTGAGGATCATCTACCCCCAATAAAGATAGAAATAGTTACATTTACTATCGATGGTGAGTACCACAACATCGTTTAAAGTAGTATGGTTACTTTTAGGGAATATTCCGGGTTAATTGCCTCTCATAGGAAGTCCCTAGGCCGCTGATTATTCTTCAATAAGCCACATTCAGCAGCGTTACAGGAGCAGTAAGTATGTCTCTCTCTCAAACTAGTACAAAGGTTGCAAATGCAGAGTTATGGGTCTCTGACCATCAATGGAGCACATTTGAAAAAAAAAACAAAGGCACCTTCCACTATTTGACTAGTATTTTCTGCCTGTGCTCTCAGATCCTGTGACAGATGGGGCCTTCCCCATCACCCTCCAGGACCCAGTACTTCTCCTTTGGCACCACTTCTCCTATTTGCATACCTGCCGGTCCTCCCAGTCGCTGGATTCTGTGGCTGCTGCTTGCTCTGGTCTCCCCTGCCTTCCCCCTGCTCCCCTTGTCCTGTGGAGGGGACAGAGGGAGGCTAAGGCTTTACTTGGCGGCAGATCACATGGCTGGGGGATTCCCTATACAGGTGCACGTGCAGGCCTTCTCCCCCATACTTGCTGGAGCTGCTACCGGCACCTGCACCCTGTCTCCCCCTATTCCCTCCTGCTCCGCTCGGCATGCGGAGGGGAGGGGAATGGTTCTTGGGGGCAGTAAACCAAGTACAGGCTACCAAGGGGGACCTCCAAGGTTGCCCTTCGCTCCCCTTACAGCCCTTTCCAGTCAGGGCTCCTTTGCATGTAGCCGCGGTCGCTCACAATCTGCCTCCTCCTGCTCCGTTCTGTATGTGGAGAGGAGGGGGAGAAGAAATGTGGCGGCGGCAAGCAGACCAGGCCACTCTTGGTGAGCCCCGATGTCCCCTTTTCCCTCTTACAGCCCCAGTCAGCTGCCATTGGCCTTCACATTCTCCTGCCTCCATCCTATCCCACTCCTGCAATGAGGTGGAAAGGAGAGGGGACGAGAAGAGGGAGAATTCTACGGGGATGATTTTGTCATAAAGGCACCTCAATGTCTGGGGGGTCTACACAGGTGGCATTGGACCAAGCCAAATGGGGCACAGCTAGGACGTCACTATGATGTAGTCTGCCTGATTGGCCCCGAGCGAACACCCTGATTGGTGCAGCTTCAGTCCATGGGTTCCAATGGGTGCCAGAATCCTTAAAGGAGCTTGCACGGCCGTTTAGATTCATATTCAATTGGGGAAAGACATTTCAATGCTGTGATCTCTCTTTGGAGTACGTTGGCCTGTCCAGTTGTCCCACTGTCCCTGCGTCAGCCCAAATACCTTTATCCTACTTACAGTTGTGTGAAAAAGAAAGTATACCCTCTTTGAATTCTATGGTTTTACATATCAAGACATAATAACAAGGTCTAAAAATTAGGTAAATACAACCTCAGATGAACAACAACACATAACATATTACACTGTGTCATGGTTTAACAAAAATAAAGCCAAAATGGAGAAGCCATTTGTGAAAAACTAAGTACACCCTTACTGCTTCCATAGGAATTAAGATGCCAAGTAGCAGACAGGTGCTACTAATCAAATGCCCTTGGTTAATTGATCATCAGCAAGTGTGACCACCTCTATAAAAGCCGAAGTTTTAGCAGTTTGCTGTACTGGAGAATTCAGGTGTGTGTTAACACAATGCCAAGGAGGAAAGACATCAGCAATGATCTTAGAGAAGCAATTGTTGCTGCTCATCAATCTGGGAAGGGTTATAAGGCCATTTCCAAACAATTTAAAGTCCATCATTCTACAGAGAGAAAGATTATTCAAAAGTGGAAAACATTCAAGACAGTTGCCAATGTTGTATTGTATGTCTTTATTTATATAGTGTCACGAGAGCTTGCGACAGGCTGTAATTGTACACCAAAAACTATATATATAAATATATATATATACCTGGGTTTGAACTGGGATGAGACTTAGATATGATAAATAGAATTTATTCCTTGATAAAGGTGAACACAACAGATTATACAATAACAGGCAAAATATAGACACTTACGTAAAAGATGAAAATAATGAAAACAGTCCCATCTGAACTGGCAGTTTCATCCAGCAATCAGCCCAAGACATTGCATGGCGACCAAAAATGAAGACAAAGGATAGATGGGAAACAGCAGGTTATAAACCCTTTGTCCCTCTATCTGTAACATTAAGACCCTGGGATTGGTTTGCAATTATCTCCAGCCAATCTTTGGTGGGGGAACACATTTTAGGACAGGCCCCCCTGCTAGCTGGCACATCTGCAGTAGAACTCTGGGGGGTCTCAGACTTAACCAAAAGTTCATATTTACTGCAAATCATTGCATAACTTCCGCTCCGTAATACATACAGTCAGGTGAGATATATTACTGCATTCTGGGACACCTGACGCTCGTAGGAAGACCAAAAATTACATTGTAATATGAACATTAATAGAGATATTAATATCTGGCATTTAGCAGCAGTTACATATTCAATGTTTAGAGACATACAGGCAATGGGGGAGCGTGGGATTAGAATAACATTTGAGAATAAAAAACAATAAAATTATTGTGGTTACAACAATAATGCTGGGGGTTGGTGAAAATACTAAAGACACTTACACGGCCATGTGCAAGCAGACACGGTGATGTGGTTTCTTTTGGCAATTCCAGTCACTCCCAACAACAAGTATTGGTGGTTTAAAGGGTTTTAAAATAAATATATAAATATATCTGTACTCACACGGCCGTGTGTGAGTCCTTGCAGGAAGTTGGTAACTTTGGGGTTAAATTAACCCATCTGCATCTCCCCCCAGTGTAGACTCTTCTCTTTCTGCAACCAACGTGGGGTTCTAACCCCGGTCTTGGGCATCAGATGGGGACTCTCCCCGGTGGTGGTAGTAGGGGGGGGAGTAGGTAGAGAAAGTGAGGCACGTTGTCAGTAGGTTTTAAAACACATTTATTAGTTTTAAAAGCAATTGGTAAAACAAGACTCACATACATACATAGTGGTTGGACCCCTGGCCTCCTCGTGCAGTCCAGGATACAGTTTTAGCAGCTGTTTGTGCAACTCACGCGTCCGTGATACAGGAGAAAAAACTTTTTCTCCTTGTCTGCAATGGCTGCCTGGTTGATCCGGCTACAGGAGCCACTTTGGGCCAAATTCAGCAGGAACTTTAGAGCTACGCGTTTCGCCGAGTCATCGGCTTCCTCAGGCTCATATTCTGACGAGGAGGGGGTCTCTGAGTTTTATAAACCCCCTGTGTAATCAAGGTTTAATTGGGGCGGGCTGTGTTTAGTGAAGCCCTAATTACAACGTTTTATTAATGAGATTTACATATTTCATGTTCTGTAATCATACTGTCTTGCCTTTAAAATCAGTTTAAGCTTAAACGTTTTTATATACTTAAATTGATATCCCTATCTGTCAGGGTTAATAGATGACTGCAGTAAAATACATACTTGTTGATTATTTAATTAGACAATTTTATCAGAGTATTATCAAATCTATTTTTAAACTTCACACACATTTAAACAATTTTATACAAATTCTACTAAAATTAAAATTCACAGGTATTTTGGTTTTAAGACCTCCAATGGGGTCCATCTAATCATGTGTCAGAATTGGTCATCTGGATGATAATAGTGCAAAGTGTACTTGCTCCTTGAACTTGATTAAAAATTATTACCATGTAGATTTATAAACACATATAAATTAATTAAAACATTTCGGCTATCAAAGTGCCCAAATCCTTTGATATAAAGCAAATTACCCATCCCCGTCAGGGTTATGCGTTGGTTGAAAACAATTATAAATGGATCATACGCAATATGTTCCATTTTAAAATTTTTAAAATTTGATCACTTTAATAATAGTCGCTATAAACTAAAAAACTAAAAACAAGACTGACAACTAAAAACTAAAACTGAAAAGGGAACTGACGCTGGACAAAGGAAATCTAGGGAACTAAAGGGAACTGTGACAGAATGGAACTGTAAATGAATGGAACTGTAAAAGAAGAAGGGGAGAGGGGAAATACAGTCAAACCCACATCTAATCCAATTTTCTTATGGTTCTAGATAGGGATAAAAAGTTCCTCCCTCATAACTCTATATGTTTTAATGAATGCCTCAGTAGCCCAATAAGATTTAATTTAAGTATTCAATTGAAAGCGGCGATATCGAGGTCGACGTTGAGGCCTGAGGGGGACATGGATTTCAAACGGTATATCCAAAACGTCTCCCTCTGCCGTAAACGTCTCAATCTATCACCCCCCCTCCAATTCTCAGGGACCACTTCTAATCCCCTATAAAGTAGTCCTGAGGGGTCCCCCCCATGTTTCTGGATAAAATGAAGGGGCACACTATGGGTGGTCATTCCCCTTCTTATATTGCCCAAGTGTACCAGTATGCGGGTCCTAAGACTTCTTATGGTCCGGCCCACATACTGGAGTCCACATGGGCATTGGAGCATATATACCATGTATTTGGTTTTGCATGTGATGAGTTGTTTGGTTTTAAACCCCTCCTTTGTAACATTTGAGCTGAATTCTATTTTATCAGTCATCGCATGTTTACAGGCCTTGCATTCAAAACATTTAAAAAACCCCATCGGTTTAGGTAACCAGTTATTGTCTTTAATCTCAGTTTCCTTCCTGTATACGCTGGGCACTAGTTTGTTTTTAATGTTCTCCGCCCTTCTGAAGATGACACGGGGTGTTTCTGGCAGATAGTCTTTTAATAGTGTGTCTTTGCATAGCACGTGCCAATGTTTCATTAAAATCTTTTTGATATTTTGGGCCTCGTTATTATATCTTGTTATAAAAGGAACGATGTTATTGGTGGTATCTCTTTTTTGCTTGGGTACCATCAATTCTTCTTTATTTAAGTTCAGAGCTCTCATATGTGCTTCTGCAATTAAATCCTTTTTGTACTGCCTTTCTTCGAATCTGGTTTGCAGAACTCCTGCTTGTTCTCTATAGATCTCGACCTCTGAGCAGTTCCGTCTAATTCGTCTGAATTGTCCGAACGGAATATTTTTTAGCCATTTTTGATGGTGGCAACTGCTGTTTAGTAAGAAGTTATTAGCATCTACTTCCTTGAAATAGGTCTTAGTTCTGAGAATATTTTTCTCAATGTAGATGGTTAGGTCAAGGAAATTGATGCTCTCTGTGCTCGACTCTGATGTGAAACTCAGATTAACCTCATTGTTATTAATATAGGTCAAAAAGAGTTTAAGATTTTCCTCGCTCCCCTGCCAAATGATGAGCACATCATCGATGTATCTCCTCCAGAGGACCAGGTTTGCTCCGTATGGGTTTTCCGACCAGATGTTGGTCTCTTCCCAATGTGCCATGAAGGTGTTGGCATAGCTTGGAGCAAACCTGGTCCCCATAGCGGTCCCGCATTTTTGCAAGAACATGGACCCATCAAACCAAAATAGGTTATGAGACAGAATAAACCTTATTCCGTCTAGTAGGAAACGTTTTTGTTCCTGTGGGACTGATGGGTCTTTCTCCAGCGCAAATGCCACCGCTGCACACCCATCCTCATGCCGTATTGATGTGTATAGAGACGTCACATCACAGGTCACTAATATGTAGTCTTCTTGCCACTTAATTGTTGATAATATGTTTAGGACTTCTAAAGTGTCCTTTAGATAGGCTTTTGCGTTAGTCGCATACTTCTGTAAGTATATATCAATATATTCAGAGAAGTTCTGTGTCAGAGACCCGATACCCGATATAATGGGTCTACCTGGTGGTCTTTGACGGTTTTTGTGGATCTTGGGTAAAAAGTAGAACACTGGTTTTACTGGTTCAGATTTGAAAAGATAGTTAAACTCCTTTTCACCCAAGATCCCTACGTCCCTTGCTTCACTCAAAATCTGTTTTAATTCCTCCTGGTATGCCTTTGAAGGATCTTGTGTCAACCTCTCGTAGGTTGTCTCATCACCTAAAATACGGAGACACTCAAAGAGGTAATAACTGGTGTCCATAATAACGACACCACCTCCTTTGTCTGCTGATTTAATTGTAATACTAGTGTCTTCGCTGAGTGTTTTTAGGGCTTGCTTTTCCTCCTTTGTTAAATTTTCTCGATGCTTACCCTTTTTGGATGCAAGTTTTTCAAAATCGTCCATAACAAGTTTGTTAAACACCTCCAGATATTGCCCTTTGCAATGGGCTGGATAAAAGTTCGATTTATTCTTAAGGTTAGAGTGTATGAACACATCCTTGGGGGTAGCTGCAATTTCTGATTCCTTCGTTGATTGATCTTGGCTACACCCTGGGGTACTTTTATTTATAAAAAATCTTTTTATCGTTAATTGCCGTAAATATTTTTGTGCATCGATAAAAAGATCGAAGCCACTAGGCCCCCGTGAAGGCGCAAAATGAAGTCCCTTCGCGAGTACCTGTGTTTGCACTTTGTCTAATGTTTTTGAACTTAAGTTAAAAACACCTTTTAACGTGCTGCTTTCTTGCTCCCTACATTTTCTTCTTCCTCTCTTCCCTCTCTGTCTCTTTTCCTTCCTTTCCCTTCCGGTGTCTCCGATACCCCTGGGTCGTCCAGGCAAGAGAACCTGTTTTTTATCTCCACTGTTCCCTGGGGTGCCTGTTCTAAAAAAGAGACCCCAGCTCTGGGGCCTTCTGTGCGTTCCCAAATAGGGTTTCTGGGTTCCTCATATTTGGTTCTCATTTCCCTGTGATCTCTTTCTTCCCTCCTGTTCTCGTACCTTTCCCTCGACAGTACCTCTCTGGAACGTCTTGGTGATCTTTCTCTCCTCGGTGAACGATCCCGCCTAACTGAGCGGTCTCGCCTTGGGGAACGTTCCCATCTATAGCTATGGTCATCCCTGGTATGCCTATTATCTCTGTTATATGAATAATGGTCGCCTCCTCCCCTGCTATAGTAATTGGGATATCTTCTTTCCGTCTCCCTTGTGTGATCTTTATCATACCTTGAGGAACCCCCTTTTTTGTAGGTGTTCGTGGGATATTTCTCCCTCTGTCTATCTTCATGCTGATGCCTAGACGTGGGTTTTTTATCATGAACATTCCCGCTACTATCTCCTGTTATGTCTTTCTTTGGTTTTATAATTACAGGTTTGGCGGGACTTTTATTAGTATCTAGAGGTTTAGGGGGTACTTTTTTGTCTCTACCTAACGTTGAGTTACTTCTATCCCTTTTATTCGGTTCCCTTGTCATCGATTTATCCCATTTTCTTTGCTTTCCCTCCTTGTAATCCTCCTCGTCCCTTGCAAATTTTTTATTTTTATTTATAAGGACACTTCTTTCTAATGAATCTAATTCTACGGAGAGTTTACTATTCAGGGTATTAAAGCTGGGACAATTCATAAGGGGCTCCAAAACGGCCTTAATCTGATTTATTTCTTTGTCTAACCTTTCCAGAGTTAACTCATGATGGGATATGAGCAACTTCATTAACTCAATGCTGCAAGTGTCTTGTATTTTCTCCCACATGCAGGCATACTCTATTTCTGTGAGTTCAAATGAGGAAGGTTTAGAGACTCTGAGACCTCTAGGGATCCTTGCTACTCTTAAGTATTCTTCTAGATATGTTTTGTCCAGAAGAATACGTACTTCTTTTTTCATTATTTTATCTAATTTCTCGAATTCAGCTTTAACTATGTCAGAGGTATTGATTTCTTCTTTGACGCTTAATTTACTTTCTATATCATTAGATCTCAGTGCCCTTTTTACGAACACACTTTGTGTAATGACAGTTGGTGTGCTGTCTACGGGGGTGATTGATTCTTCCTCCACCTCCATATCAGCCATGTTCATAAATGTTAAGCTATAAGGTGGCAGCCAATGGTGAGGGATATAACAGAGAGACAATAGGAATAAAAACCTGGCGCTTACCTTTAGCTTAATATATGAGGTGTGCTTACAATGTGGCAGTAAATTAGACCACGGCTCTATGACAGATGCTTTGAGCCAGCATGAAGTTCCCCTCTGCTTCAACCCCAGGGAAGGGTTAATCCGGAACCCTTTCAAAGATGCTAATAACTTCTTACTAAACAGCAGTTGCCACCATCAAAAATGGCTAAAAAATATTCCGTTCGGACAATTCAGACGAATTAGACGGAACTGCTCAGAGGTCGAGATCTATAGAGAACAAGCAGGAGTTCTGCAAACCAGATTCGAAGAAAGGCAGTACAAAAAGGATTTAATTGCAGAAGCACATATGAGAGCTCTGAACTTAAATAAAGAAGAATTGATGGTACCCAAGCAAAAAAGAGATACCACCAATAACATCGTTCCTTTTATAACAAGATATAATAACGAGGCCCAAAATATCAAAAAGATTTTAATGAAACATTGGCACGTGCTATGCAAAGACACTATTAAAAGACTATCTGCCAGAAACACTCCGTGTCATCTTCAGAAGGGCGGAGAACATTAAAAACAAACTAGTGCCCAGCGTATACAGGAAGGAAACTGAGATTAAAGACAATAACTGGTTACCTAAACCGATGGGGTTTTTTAAATGTTTTGAATGCAAGGCCTGTAAACATGCGATGACTGATAAAATAGAATTCAGCTCAAATGTTACAAAGGAGGGGTTTAAAACCAAACAACTCATCACATGCAAAACCAAATACGTGGTATATATGCTCCAATGCCCATGTGGACTCCAGTATGTGGGCCGGACCATAAGAAGTCTTAGGACCCGCATACTGGAACACTTGGGCAATATAAGAAGGGGAATGACCACCCATAGTGTGCCCCTTCATTTTATCCAGAAACATGGGGGGGACCCCTCAGGACTACTTTATAGGGGATTAGAAGTGGTCCCTGAGAATTGGAGGGGGGGTGATAGATTGAGACGTTTACGGCAGAGGGAGACGTTTTGGATATACCGTTTGAAATCCATGTCCCCCTCAGGCCTCAACGTCGACCTCGATATCGCCGCTTTCAATTGAATACTTAAATTAAATCTTATTGGGCTACTGAGGCATTCATTAAAACATATAGAGTTATGAGGGAGGAACTTTTTATCCCTATCTAGAACCATAAGAAAATTGGATTAGATGTGGGTTTGACTGTATTTCCCCTCTCCCCTTCTTCTTTTACAGTTCCATTCATTTACAGTTCCATTCTGTCACAGTTCCCTTTAGTTCCCTAGATTTCCTTTGTCCAGCGTCAGTTCCCTTTTCAGTTTTAGTTTTTAGTTGTCAGTCTTGTTTTTAGTTTTTTAGTTTATAGCGACTATTATTAAAGTGATCAAATTTTAAAAATTTTAAAATGGAACATATTGCGTATGATCCATTTATAATTGTTTTCAACCAACGCATAACCCTGACGGGGATGGGTAATTTGCTTTATATCAAAGGATTTGGGCACTTTGATAGCCGAAATGTTTTAATTAATTTATATGTGTTTATAAATCTACATGGTAATAATTTTTAATCAAGTTCAAGGAGCAAGTACACTTTGCACTATTATCATCCAGATGACCAATTCTGACACATGATTAGATGGACCCCATTGGAGGTCTTAAAACCAAAATACCTGTGAATTTTAATTTTAGTAGAATTTGTATAAAATTGTTTAAATGTGTGTGAAGTTTAAAAATAGATTTGATAATACTCTGATAAAATTGTCTAATTAAATAATCAACAAGTATGTATTTTACTGCAGTCATCTATTAACCCTGACAGATAGGGATATCAATTTAAGTATATAAAAACGTTTAAGCTTAAACTGATTTTAAAGGCAAGACAGTATGATTACAGAACATGAAATATGTAAATCTCATTAATAAAACGTTGTAATTAGGGCTTCACTAAACACAGCCCGCCCCAATTAAACCTTGATTACACAGGGGGTTTATAAAACTCAGAGACCCCCTCCTCGTCAGAATATGAGCCTGAGGAAGCCGATGACTCGGCGAAACGCGTAGCTCTAAAGTTCCTGCTGAATTTGGCCCAAAGTGGCTCCTGTAGCCGGATCAACCAGGCAGCCATTGCAGACAAGGAGAAAAAGTTTTTTCTCCTGTATCACGGACGCGTGAGTTGCACAAACAGCTGCTAAAACTGTATCCTGGACTGCACGAGGAGGCCAGGGGTCCAACCACTATGTATGTATGTGAGTCTTGTTTTACCAATTGCTTTTAAAACTAATAAATGTGTTTTAAAACCTACTGACAACGTGCCTCACTTTCTCTACCTACTCCCCCCCCTACTACCACCACCGGGGAGAGTCCCCATCTGATGCCCAAGACCGGGGTTAGAACCCCACGTTGGTTGCAGAAAGAGAAGAGTCTACACTGGGGGGAGATGCAGATGGGTTAATTTAACCCCAAAGTTACCAACTTCCTGCAAGGACTCACACACGGCCGTGTGAGTACAGATATATTTATATATTTATTTTAAAACCCTTTAAACCACCAATACTTGTTGTTGGGAGTGACTGGAATTGCCAAAAGAAACCACATCACCGTGTCTGCTTGCACATGGCCGTGTAAGTGTCTTTAGTATTTTCACCAACCCCCAGCATTATTGTTGTAACCACAATAATTTTATTGTTTTTTATTCTCAAATGTTATTCTAATCCCACGCTCCCCCATTGCCTGTATGTCTCTATATCTTTGAAAGGGTTCCGGATTGACCCTTCCCTGGGGTTGAAGCAGAGGGGAACTTCATGCTGGCTCAAAGCATCTGTCATAGAGCCGTGGTCTAATTTACTGCCACATTGTAAGCACACCTCATATATTAAGCTAAAGGTAAGCGCCAGGTTTTTATTCCTATATTCAATGTTTAGACTTCCCAAGATTGGCTTACTCTCGCCAATACACTTATGTAATTCTTAGCCGGTTCAGCCAAGGACATCTCATAGTATCCTTATATTTAATAAAGTTACTCACTTTTGATATCCTGTTGGGGAATACCTTTTGCTGGAAGGTGTGAATAACAAACCCTTCCCTTCCTTTTGCCTGCTTCCCGCATAAACAATTCCCCTGGGAAGCCAGGCTCAAATCTAGCAGGATATCCTATTTAGCATCCTACTGGCCACGTCAATAAACCTTTTGAAGTGGGCTTTTGCTTTTCGCATAACCAATTAGGTCAGTTACCTATTGATCAGGGCGATGTATCACACCTCTCTGTTGATATACACTTCCAGTGAATACTCATATGAGGCACCATTTGGCTCCTCATGCATTACAAAGACAGGCATTCTGCCTGTACATTAGCACACCATTATTAGCATTCTGCCTGTGTATTTCAAAAACTACAAAAAGCCACTTTATCAAAAATATATGTTTCTCTTATGACACCGTTATATTTTTAATATGTGTGTACTTGGGGGGTGACCCGGAGGCTGTACCCCAAGGCTCAGGGTCCTGGCTTACTCAGTTACCAAATTACCAGTTTTCAGGTAACTGTTTATTCAGCACTGCATATAAGATTAACCCCTTAAGTCCCAGTGGGTGGGTTATGCAGACCCTGATCCAGCAACAACATCATTTACACAGGGGAATAAGCATTTTCATGTTATTTAACAAGGGTTAAGTCACAGTTCTGGGCCTCAGCCCAGTTAACCCCTTGTCTCCCTGGCGAGGTTAGAGGGGGGCCCTTGGGGGGTAACCCCGTTAATCCCGGGCCAAACCCTCCCTACCGCCACATATAGTGCCATTAATGTACATAGCGCTTCACAGGAGTGGACGTCCCAGCAAACTCACCCCAAGGTCAGACCGTGCAATGCTCAGAGAAATTGCAAAAAACCCAAGAGTTACATCTCAGACTTTACAGGCCTCAGTTAGCATGTTAAATGTTAAAGTTCATGACAGTACAATTAGAAAAAGACTGAACAAGTATGGTTTGTTTGGAAGGGTTGCCAGGAGAAAGTCTCCTCTCTAAAAAGAACATGGCAGCACGGCTTAGGTTTGCAAAGTTGCATCTGAACAAACCACAAGACTTCTGGAACAATGTCCTTTGGACAGACGAGACCAATGTGGAGATGTTTGGCCATAATGCACAGCGCCACGTTTGGCGAAAACCAAACACAGCATATCAGCACAAACACCTCATACCAAGTGTCAAACATGGTGGTGGAGGGTTGATGATTTGGGCTTGTTTTGCAGCCACAGGACCTGGAAACCTTGCAGTCATGGAGTCGACCAGTATTCTAGAGTCAAATGTGAGGCCATCTGTCCGACAGCTAAAGCTTGGCCGAAATTGGGTTATGCAACAGGACAATGATCCCAAGAACACCAGCAAATCTACAACAGAACGGCTGAAAAAGAAAAGAATCAAGGTGTTGCAATGGCCCTGTCAAAGTCCAGACCTCAACCCCATTGAAATGCTGTGGCGGGACCTTAAGAGAGCTGTGCATAAACAAATGCCCGCAAACCTCAAAGAACTGAAAGAAGAGTGGGCCAAAATTCCTCCACAACGATGTGAGAGACTGATAAAGTCATACAGAAAACAATTACTTCAAGTTATTGCTGCTAAATGTGATTCTACAAGCTATTGAATCATAAGGTGTACTTAGTTTTTCACACATTTTCACATTTTGGCTTTATTTTTGTTAAATAAATCATGACATGGTGTAATGTCATGTGTTGTAGTTCATCTGAGGTTCTATTTACCTAATTTTAAGACCTGCTAAGGAACAGATGATTGTTATTATATCCTGATATGTAAAACCATAGAATTCAAAAATAAATTTCTTTTTCACACAACTGTAAGTGTAAAAATACCTACCTTTTCACTACACTCCTATTTTATTCGCTGTGGTTGATTGTATGTTTTATATTGTGTACTTTACCCTTCTAGGTTAAATCCTTTTGTTTTATAGCTCTATTGTCGTGACTGTGTATTAGCCCACATAGTTTCATGTAACTTGTGATCCACTGTATATTGTAGTTTTTACTGCGGATGCTTACTGGGAATTCTGGGATCCTGGAAATTGTCCTGGTTCCCATTATCCCCAGTGACTCCGGATAATTGTACAGGTAGAAATGCTAGTCCTTGAAGCGGGATTGACTCCTTGTGCGAGTCAGTGATTACCAGGATTGGATGGGTTCAGTGATTACCAGGAATGGATGGGGGTCTACTATGTGTACGTTGTGGGTTCACTCTTAGCTTGGTTGGTGGCAACACTGCATCCTAGCAAATTTTAACTAGGATTTTTACTGTACATGCACTATGATTCGTTAACTTTGCTGTGTCCTCTCTCGAAGCTCTGGGACTCCATAGGTTAAGTGGAGATCCCAGTGTCCCCAGCATAATAGAGCTTGGGCTAGAATCATTACAGTGTGTGTGCAGGAATTGTAAACATGTTTGGGTGGTTTCCCGGAGCCTGAGACCCTCTGGATTCATGGAGGTCCCCAATATAAATGTAAGGTTCTGACTCCCAGCGAGAATGTATTATCCCTAGGATTGAGTGGGCGGTACCTAGGTATAAGAGCGAAGCTCTTAGGGTGGGTTCACCCTAGTGGTTGTGGGTGGGGACTCTACCATCTTAGCAAAGCACAAAGTTAAAAACAATAAACCTATACAAATTGTGTAGACAGCACTCACTATGGATATAATTATGAATGTGCAGGGTGCTAGCGGAACCAGGAGGACCCAAATTCCCCCACAACTAATAGTCAAAATATAGAGTTCCAGCACTCACTGACTCAGAAAAAATGCGGTAATATGGGTTATGCCAAAATGATACGTGGTTTAATATTAGCACAAGATAACATTTGGAGTGATGCGGCGCAAATGCACAAACACAGATAATACAAATATGGTGATGGGGTGAACAATACAGGGATAGGGAGTGGGACAACACTAGGTAAGGAGAGTGGAGACAGCACAAACAAGGGGGAGGGTAATCAGGGGGGCAACGTTTTTGGGGGATACCCCTTCCTCAGGCCCGTTCCCTCAGGTCTAAGGAGACCATAAGGTACTCCCCTTAACCCTGACACCCCAACAACCAGAGCAGCACTCAAAGAGCAACACAATGCAAATAGAAAGCTCAAACAGGCAAGCAAAGTACTGAGTACACCAGAGAAAATGCAATAAGCAGATTGAATCAAACCATCTGGTTAAATGTCCACAAGTCTCTCTTTCTCTCTCCCTCTCCTTTCACTGGCGCGCTGCTGACTGAGATCCTGTGTACCTGGGTATATGTAGACCATCTTACAATGACGTCATCAGGGCGTTCCACCGAGCACCACTCAGCACACAGA
Organism: Ascaphus truei; assembly: GCF_040206685.1. Taxonomy (NCBI): domain Eukaryota; kingdom Metazoa; phylum Chordata; class Amphibia; order Anura; family Ascaphidae; genus Ascaphus; species Ascaphus truei. Next base: position 19,978,345 of record NC_134504.1, read on the forward strand.
TCAGTCTGCAGCTCAGCTAGGGTGATCGGGAGATAAGTGTCCATTCTCGGCAACTATAAATCAAAGTGCGCTCTCACCTCAATCCTGAGCAAAACAAACTCAGAAGATATCAGCAAAACATGGAGCAGGTACTAGGAATCGCCCAGCACAGTCTCTGCAACTGCAGGCAGTTTGTTGGTTAGGAACAATATAGTGATAGTGTAATTTGAATGTCATCTTTGAATACACCTGTTCCACCACCAATTAATTGCAATAATTGTCTATTAATTCACTGTTTTTTCCCTGTATTTTTCTATGTCTATATAATTTGATTGAGCCTATGCACCGGAGCACTCCACTTCTGCCTACTACCCCCAACCAACCCCACATCTGCCTACTAAGCTCTTCTCTGCCGACTGGGTAGTGTTATACCTTTTTTGAAAGTACACAATTGGCTTAAAAGAATGTGGTAATAATTAGAAAATAGCACATTTTTTTTTCTGTGGCTTCCCATCACCTTAGAGGCAGACGGGTTTTTACAGATTATAGATGTATTATTTGAGCCAGGTTCGTTAAATCTCAATTCTGAGAGAAACGTGAGCTGTAGAGGATGAGTATGCAATATAGCCCTAGCAACTAATTATCAGTGAAGTGAACAATCCCAGCATCATCATACACATTGGCAGTAGGCATCTTGTGGATTTTCAGGGACTTGCTTCTGCAGATAGCGCGATAACTTTGTTTCAGTCTCGTATTTCTAATGATTAACCTAGAAAAATGTAATCTCTAAATCAGACAACTATTGTTCTTGTACCAATTTATCAGCCATCTGTGTTGGGTTTTTTTGTAACTTAGTTTTTATTGAATGTATTTTTTTTTACATACAAATAAATAAATTATACAGTTTGGGAGAAAATAATAGTATGGGGGTACCATCAGAAGAGATAAGGGTGGATAAAGGAGGGTGGGATTGGTCAAGGGGAGTATTCAGGTGGATTTAAGACAATACATTCAACATTGTTAGATAGTTTATTTTCTTTTATGCGGATCAAACAGACATCTCTTAATACTACCCAGGAGAGAACGCACAGTTAGGGGTCAGAGCATAATTGAAACAGGATTTACACCCTGAATGTTAGATTGTGCTATCGAGGGTTGCCATATTTTTTTTAATTTTGCGCATGAGTCATTTAGCATGCTTGTTAATGTTTCTATCTGGTAAATAAACCAGACTCTATTTCTAATTTGGGGGATTTGTGGTACTTCCTGTTGTTTCCACATAGCTGCTATTTCGCTTCTGGTCGCAGTTGCAATATGAGAGATTAGTGTATTTTCTCTTGTGGGTATATCTTGGTGTGGCCTGTTTAGGAGGAAAAGCCAAGGATCCAAATGCAGATCTAGGCTAAAAATCTTCTGTAGCCAGTTTCTTACTTGCCTCCATAGAGATGCTACTAGTGAATATGTCCACCCCATGTGCTACTAGTGGATATGTCCACCACATGTGCAATAAGGAGGCCTGAGCCCCGCCTCGTTTAGGACAAAGCGGAGAGTGTCTCGGAATAAATTTAGATAATTTCAAGGGTGTGAGTTACCGTCTCGTTAACACCTTATATGCATTCTCCTTTAGTGTAGTGCATATTAAACTTTTAGAGACTGCCAAAAATATTTAATTCCATGTGTCCCCGTCTAATACGTCACCAAGATCGGATTCCCATTGTGACATACAGTATAATTCAGCTTTTGTATTGAGTCTGCTTCTGTTAATGTCATATCTATATATAATTGTGATGGGTACAAGTTCTTTTGTAAGCATTCTGAGGTCTGTTTTTGGCCCAAAAGGATGGCATGTTAATTGAAAGTGGTTGGCTGGAACACAGACCTTCACGATTTTCTGATATTTTTTATTTGGAAACGTTGCAGTTGGAAAATCGGCAATATTTAGCAACAGCATGAATTTGAAAGGAGAAAGAAAGGGAGGAGTCAAATATTTCACCATGGCAGTGTGCTTGGGAAATTGCATGAATAGTGGTTTTGACTGTGACCAAAAAGGTAACACAAAATTGAGTAATTGGGCAGGTTTTAGATGCCCGTTTAGTCTTCTCCCACCTATCCTTTACACTATATATTTATGTTAGGTTGGTATCATTAACTCACTGTATGAGAGACCAGGCGTTCCTCAATTTTACTTCTCATGGACAATATCAATGTTAATGATTTGGAAGATGTACATGTACACTTAGATAATAATACAGTAATAAATACATATATAATTTGAATCAAAATTAATTCACTGTGAGCTGCCAGAAACAAATTGCAGGTCTTTTGGGACTGCCACGAAAGTCATGGGGGTCATTGGATTTCCAGGGGCCACAATTTCGAAGCCATGGATATAGAGTAAAGAGGACATTTTGTTAACCAGTGATAAAGTAAATTCTTCAAATATTTTGTTTTAGTAATTTGCTTTACAGATTGAACACATTTGAGTTCTGTCTTTTTTGTTTACTTTTGTTAGAGAACTGCCTGAATGAGGAGCAGAACTGGAGCTCTGATATGTCCAGAAGCTGGCTGACCCCCTGCAGCCCAGAAGTGCCAAAAACCAATGATTCCTACCACATATTGGACAAATGCAAGGAACCAGTGCCACATGATGGCGAATTTACAGGCCTTGTACAGCACACAGCACAGACTGACTCTAAGTATGGTTCAAGCAAAAGCTATGAGAGGGATTCAAGAAGCTGCAGTGCTCAGCTTTTTATCTGTAATTGTGGAGAAAGCTTCTCACTGAATAGGGGCTTGCTCACACACCTTTGTGTCCACACTAGCAAGCAACCTTTTACCTGTACAGACTGTGGGAAAAGTTTTTCATTGAAGGCAAAACTCCTTTCACACGAAAGGATTCACTCAGTCGAGAAACCGTTTAATTGTACAAAGTGTAGTAAGCAGTTAAGCACGAAGAGCAGCCTCCTCGCACACCAGAATATTCATACGGGGGAGAAACCTTTCACATGTGCAGAGTGTGGGAAACAATACAGTTTAAAGAGCAGTCTCCTTAAACACCAGAGGATTCATACAGGGGAGAAACCTTTTGCATGTGCAGTTTGTGGAAAACGTTTTTCCCACAACGGAAGCCTTCTCATACACCAGAGGATTCATACAGGGGAGAAACCTTACACATGTACAGAGTGTGAGAAACAATTCATTGATAAGAGCAGCCTCTTCAAACACCAGAAGATTCACACAGGGGAGAAACCTTTCACATGTACAGAGTGTGAGAAACAATTCACTGATAAAGGCAACCTCCTCAAACACCAAAGGGTTCACAAAGGGGAGAAACCTTTCACATGTATAGATTGTGGGAAAAGCTTTTCACAGAAGGGCCACCTTCTCAAACACCAGAGGATTCATACAGGGGAGAAACCTTTCACATGTACAGAGTGTGGGAAAAGCTTTTCACAGAAGGGCCACCTTCTCAAACACCAGAGGATTCATACAGGGGAGAAACCGTTCACATGTACAGAGTGTGGGAAAAGCTTTTCACAGAAGAGTCACCTCCTTAAACACCAGAGGATTCATACATGGTAGAAACCATTTGCTTCTTTAAAGTAGGGTTGGGCATTATACCTGTAGCATAGCAATACCACAGTAATAAAAAAAGGCTTGTAACTATAGCGTCATGATAATTATCACGGGCGACCAGGCAAGTACACTGAGATCGCAAGCACCAGACAGAACAAAGACGTTAAATAAGCTGAGTTTATTTTGGCTGAAGCCAACAGGAGCAACACTATGCAGAAAACAAGCTCAAGCTCACCAAAACAGGGTTACAAGCTAATCCTAGAGGGTTAGGTGCTGGGCACTGCTATAGCTAGTTTATCCACAATGTCTTCCACATTCTGTATGTCTCTGAGTATCCTACTACCCTGGGATGATAGCCCATCATCCACAGCCACAGGTTCAAACCTCCCGTTAGTCTGTGACTCTAAGACTAGCTATGAGCACCAAAATATCTGTAAGAACTATGGAGCTCTGATCGGCATTGGCTTACAGACTTTTCCGGCTTCCATCTGAAATGAATGGAAGACTGGGTGCCGACCAATCAGCAAAGAGATTGTCTTTGCTGGCCAATCAAAGCGAGAGCTCATCTGAGATTGACCAATCAGGGCCGTGGGAAGTTACAGTGCTTTAAGAAAGCCCACAGAGGGGGGGCGTGTCGATGACGTCACACAGGACGGTCGGCTGAAGGAAGAGCTCCAGAGACCCTTCCGACTAAACTCTAATTTGCAGGAGTTTTAGCCCACTAAAAAACTTTACAAAACCCACAAATAAATCCCTAAACCTGTCAGGATGACATCTAAGGGGAAAAACCCCCTAACTCAGGGAGTGGGGAACTTCTTTACGCCCGCAAAGCGGCCCGCTGAGGTGGGGAATAAGAGGCAAGATGGCGCCCAGACCCCAGGCCAGAAAAGCAAACAAGGCCCCCACGACCCACCAAGCCCCGCTGAGGCCACCCTACTCGTGGACGGAGGCATCACTAAAGAATACCTGGAGGGGTTGCTCACCAAGCTCCAGCGGTCCCTGCAAACCAACCTAAAAGAGGCTGTGGCAGAGATCAGGCAGGACATCCATGGCCTGCAGGAACGAACAACCACGCTGGAGACCAGGCTAGATGAGGCTACGCACCACCAAACTGACGCAGACGAAGAAATTATCCGCCTGGGCCACGAGATCAACGCCTTAAAGGACAGCCAGGAAGATCAGGAGAACAGGGATCGCCGCCAGAATTTGCGCATCCGCGGCATCCCTGAGGCTGTACTGCCCTCACACCTGTGGGACTATCTGTCTGGCTTCTTCCTCCTCTGCCCCGAGCTTGAACCGCGGGACCTGGAGATGGACAGGGCCATGGGCCCCCGTTCTGAGGACCCTAACCGCCGGCGGGACGCGATTGTGCGCCTTCACAGCTATTCAGCTAAAGAAAGGCTGATTACAGCAAGCAGAGGGAAGAGCACGATCGCGTTCAGAGGCGAGCAGCTGCAGGTCTACAATGACCTGTCCAAGCGGACCGTGGACCGCCGCAAGGCCCTCCGTCCCCTGACCCTACTCCGTGAGAAGGGGATAACCTACAAATGGGGGTTCCCCTTCAAGCTGGTGGTCTCCCATAAGGGCAAATTCCTCACGCTGTGCCATCCAGAGGACATGGAGCACCTGGCCAAAGTCCTGGGACTCCCGCTACAGCCCTTCCACCCGGAACACCACCCGGAGGGCCAGCCACGAGACAGAGATGACATCCCCGTGCGAACATCAGAGAGGATCGCGGGGCAAAGACAGTCCCGGGAAAAATAAAGGACTACCCAGTACAAACCACGGCCCACACCTGAAGAGCCCCTAATTCGCACATCACAATTGCATGCAAAGCAACACCTAAAGGGAAAATATGTACCCCCCAAAATGGCGACGGGAGCACCCATACCTTTACACGTGGCCACCCCTCTCTCTGGCGATCACTGAAGCCTGCGTCCGGTCACGGGTACAGCACCAAACCACAGCCGCCTCAAAAACGCCACAGCAAATGCGGGACCCCGTAAAGCTGACTCCGGTATCCCGCGGAGGGCCATGGCTCGCATAGCTTCCAACTCCAAGGAGCCCTCAAGATGGCGACCGGTGAGTCCATTCCTCCCCACATGGATCTTCTTCGCCCCGCGGCTGCCTGGAGACCTCCACAAGATGGCGTCGGGGGAGGTCCCACACCAACGAGACGCTCCCCGCCGCCCTAGACGAGCACCGGATGACGTCATCAGAAGGCGCAGTGGGTTCCCGCCTGCGACGTTGGACGCACCAGAGCGGGACTACGGCTGCCCGCGAGGATCATCTGACCCCACCCAGCGCCTACCTTCTGGCCGTCCCTCCTCCGCCTACGCCTGGTCCCATGTACCCGATCCTGGTCCCCCCTGCACTCTCTCCCCCCGCGCCCGCGGGGAATCCTGACAGCACGCCTCCCCTTGCCAACGACACCCGGTCCCCTGCCCTCCCCCCCTACCCCCCCCATGCAAGAACCCGATCAGCGCATACCTGGGCTGACACCTCGCAGACGATCAATGGAGGGCCGGGTTGATAAAGCTGACGCACCCCAACGCACCCACCATTGAGAGACTCCTCATATCAGATTAATCTAGATGCGGCCCCTACCTCCCCCCCTCCTCTTCCTCTCCCTGTCCCCCTTACCTCCCCCCTCCTCTCCCCCCCTCCCACTCCCCCTTCCTCCCCCCCTCCTCCCCTCTCCCCCCCCCCCCCGCCTCCCCAAACTCCCCCTACCACTACCTTCCTCCCCCTCCCTCCCTTTATCTTCCTACCCCCCCCCCCCTTCTACGAAAGGGGAGCACTCCCAGGTTGAATCACCCTGGACCTCACCTGCCCTGCAGGAACCAAAGAGACGCTGGGTCGCCCTCTGCACTGTTTAGGAATTGGTATATGTCTAAGTGGTCTAACAATGCACACATTATGTTCGCCTAAAATGTGACACATTACATGAATTGTACCTGCTGCAGAATACACATGCGAAATACCCCCTCGCCTCCCCCACCCCCCACCTCCACCCCCATCCGCCCCCCTATCCACCTACCCCCCCCCCTGCCTCCCTGCCCCCCCCCTCCCCCTACCTCTCCCCAGCCCACTCCCCTACCCCTATAATCAATCCCCACCCACGGATCACCTCCCTGTTGAGACACACTTGATTATCGCCGCCCCAAGGAAGCCTAAGAGCGGGCTGCTTTTGCTCAATATTCCATATAACCAGACTGTCTGGCTCTATATACACACTGTCCATCTAGTACGAGGTACAATGTTTGTATTGAACGTTATGCTGGTAATATGTCAGAGTTGTTCTCCCCCCTTCTACCCCTTGTCTCCCCCCCCCAACCCTCTCTCTCCCCACATCCCACTCCCCTTTCCTCCCCCCCCCCTCCCCCCCCTCTCCCTTCTTTTCACCCCAAGGAACACTCCACGGAGGAGACACACCCGAACCTCACCACCCCAGGAGTGCCCAAGAGACCACAGGTTCATTCTACCCTTATATACACCTAACCACACGGTCAAGGTACACATTATGAACGCCTGATATGCAGCATAGAAGCCAAGTGCACATTAAGCTGGCTCTATCCATGAGCGGTCCCCTTCCCAGCCTACCCCTGAACCCTCCACCCACTCACCCCTCCCCCCACTACCCACCCTCAGTACTGGGCCACCCAACGCCTGCCCTCTCCCCCCCCAACCCCCCACATTGCCCATACAGGATACAGAAAAAGACGCCTGGCCCTACAGGAGCTTAAAAGGTTGGGGGGCGATGTTGTTTTCCTCCAGGAGACACACTTCACATCCCAGGAGCCGCCCAAAACATTCCAGCATGTGTATCCGATGAGCTACTTTGCCTCTTATAGTAGTAAACGCAGAGGGGTCGCCATTCTGATTCATCAGGGCACCCCATTCAATCTTACTAAAATCCAGGCAGATCCAGAGGGAAGATTTATTGTGGTCTACGGTTCACTCTCGGGCTCGGCAATCGCCCTTATTAACCTATATGCCCCAAACGAGAACCAGACAGATTTCTTAAAAACAGTTCTGGCTGAAATTGACCCCCAATATCTATCATCGCTACTTATTGCAGGCGATCTAAATATGGCTCTCAACCCTAAAGAAGATAAATCAAGCCTCCCAGGGCGACACCACACCTCTCAGTCACAAAGACTGGGGAAAAAATTCAAGGACATTATGGGGGACTTTTCTCTTTTAGACATTTGGAGAACACAACACCAGGGACAAAGGGATTATACATTTTACTCGGCCCCTCACCAGACATATTCCCGTATAGACTACTTCCTTGCTACCAAGAACATCCTAGAAGCCGCCCTAGATACTGACATCGGCCCAATCACGTAGTCAGATCATGCTCTTATCACCATGACCCTGTCCATTCCATTCGTGAAAACAACCTCATATTGCTGGAGACTGAACGACTCCTTACTGAACCACTCGGAGACAGTACGGGAGCTCAAAAAATCCCTTAAGGAATATTTCCGGATAAATATAGGCACTGTTGCCTCTCCAGCGAGCCTGTGGGAAGCCCATAAGGCGACAATCAGAGGACATTTCATCACGATTGCCTCCCATCGGAAAAAAACTAAACTTAAACAAACCAAAGAGCTAACAGACAAAATAATAAACTTAGAACAACAGCATAAAAATAACCCCTCCCGGAAAATTTATAAACAGTTGACTTCTGCCAGAAGCGACTTAAGAATAATTCAAATGGACAATGTTGAAAAAGCTCTTAAATGGACGGGTCAGAGGTATTATGATAAAGGGAACAAGGCCGACAGACTTCTTGCTAGCAAGCTACTAGGCGTACACAAAAGATCGCAAATAACGGCGATTCGGAATAGTGCTGGGGAGCTTCTATATAATGAAAAAAAAATTGCAGAGGAATTTACTAAATTTTACTCTAAATTATACAACCTAAGGGCTCACTCTGCTAGCCCAGACCCAAAGGAGCTATCGGCTACCATTGACTACCTAGCTGATTGCGACCTCCCCTCATTAACAGAGGAGGAAATCCTTCTCCTGAACGCCACAATAACGGCGGGAGAACTAGAATGGGCCGTCAAGGCCTCCAAAATTTCTAAAGCACCGGGCCCTGATGGTTTCACGAATGCCTATTATCAGAAGTTTCTCCCCATTCTGTCCACCCACCTTTTACAATTGTTCAACTCATTTCTAGAAGGGTGTCCTATCCCATCTTCAATGTCGTCCGCCAATTTGGCCATAATTCTCAAAGAAGGGAAGGACCCCACACAATGCGGAAGCTATAGACCAATCTCACTGTTGAACAATGATCTAAAACTATACAGTAAAATACTGGCGAACAGACTTAATCCAATTCTCCCGAGACTAGTACACATGGACCAGGTCGGGTTTGTCCTGGGCCGCCAGGCCTCAGACAATACCCGCAAAATCATTAATTTAGTTGACCATGCCCATCTTACAGACTCACAAGCTATGTTATTAAGTTTAGATGCAGAGAAGGCAATTGACAGAATTGACTGGCTGTTCCTAGACCAAACATTAAAAAAATTTGGATTCAGGGACTCCTTTCTTAAGGGTGTCCAGGCGCTCTACCACAATCCATCCGCCTCAGTTAGACTATCGGGTGGAGGATCGGAACAAATCCACATTCGCAATGGCACCCGACAGGGATGCCCCCTCTCCCCTCTCCTTTTCGCTCTCACGATTGAACCACTGGCGACCAAGATAAGACAAAACCCAAACATCCAGGGTATCCCCATGGCCACTGAACAATACAAAATTTCCCTATTCGCTGACGATATTATCCTGACCTTGACCACCCCTAACTTCCCTCCCCAACCTCCAGATGGAACTGACGGAGTTTGGAAAGGTATCAGGGTATAAAATAAACAGCGTAAAATCAGAGGCCCTAAATCTTAGTCTTCCCGACCCCACAGTCAAACTTCTTAAGCTAAATTTCAGCTACCGATGGTGTCCCTCATGCATTAAATATCTGGGAATTAATGTATCTAGGCACTATCGGGACCTAAAGAGGGATAACTACCCGAAACTATGGGATCAGATCAAAAGGGATCTCGATCGGTGGGAAGGTTATCAGATCTCATGGATTGGGAGGATGATCTCTACCAAAATGAATATACTCCCAAGAATGTTGTACCTATTCCAGACGCTCCCAATCCAGGTCCCGGCCGCCAATCTAAAATATATACAGAATAGACTACTCCATTTCATTTGGCAGGGTAAGAGACCCAGGGTCGCCAGATCAGTCCTGATGACCACTAGATCCAGAGGAGGGTTGGGGGTACCTGATCTTTATAAATACTATCTAGCCGCTCAGCTCAGGCAGGTAGTAATGTGGAACTCAGACCCGACCCGATGTTGCTGGGTGGGAATGGAAACTCGGTGTGCCAAATTGCCTTCTCTGCAAGCCTGCCTCTGGAGCCTGAACAGAGGAGATGGCCACTTACACAATCTTAAACTACAGGCCTCGCGATTCACATGGGACACCTGGTCCAGATGAAAACTTAAATTTAACCTCTCATCCACAAACTCACAACTCACCCCCCTCGTTAATAACCCTAAATTCCCTCCAGGATGCGGATCTAAGCTGTTCGCCCACCTTCACACACGGGGTATAGAGGCGATTGCCGACGTTCTGAGCCTAGGGAAGCTCCTGAGCTACCAAGAACTGAGGAACAAATTTAAGATTACAGAATTGGACACCTTTAAATATCTACAAATTAGAAATTTTGTCAGAGCTACGTGCCCTCATCCAGAATACCCCACTCTCACTACGTTTGAACACCTGTGTGAGGACAAGTCTTACCAGAAGGGACTTATCTCGGACATATACAATATCCTAATGCGCTCAACGTCCCCTACACAGCACGACTACATGCTGCGATGGTCAGCTGATCTAAACGTTAATATAGAAAGAGAGACTTGGGAGGAAATCTGGCAGGCAGCCTCAGAAACTTCCCTTTGCACCACAATTAAGGAAAACATCTATAAAATCATGTTTGGCTGGTATCTTACCCCAGCACGATTAAACCAGATCTACCCTCTGGCATCAGACCAATGTTGGAGAGGCTGTGGTAATAGAGGGGACATGGCCCACATCTGGTGGACCTGTCCAGAAATTGTGAAATACTGGGCCAAGGTCCAAATTCTTATAAAAGAGGTCGCCGACCTAGAAATTCCTATTGAACCACTGACCTTCCTGTTGGCTGCACCCATGCCGAATATAGTTCGGCCCACCAGGAAATTAATATCCTTCATTCTCACTGCGGCGAGATGCTGTATTGCGGCCTCCTGGAGGAAAACAACTACACCAGCGCTAAACACGATTAAGAAAAGGATTGGGGAAGTGATGACTATGGAAAGGCTCACAGCCAACATCAGACAAAAAACCCCGGCCTTTGAGGAAATCTGGGAACCCTGGTTCCATCTTACTAGAGCGCACCAACCAACCCAGGTGGGAGGGAGGCCAACTCCCCCTCCATAAGAGAAAACTCAAACGACTCTCACCAGAAAAGCCTTAACAGCCAAATGGGACGACAATAACCCTCCCCCCCCTCCCTCACACCCCCTCATCTCTCTCACCACCCTCCCTCTCTACCTTCTCTCTAAGAAGGCACCCCCCCTCTTTTCTTGGACAACTTAGGTTGCCATTCTTTTCCCCCCAAAAAATATGTTATGGAAAAATGTTAGGCTACGGTATATGTCAGAACTGTTGTATCATCTAAATGCCTAATAAAAACATTGAAAAAAAAAAAAAAAAGAAAGCCCACAGAGGTAGTCTTAAGGAGAGTGGGAAATTCAAACGATCCAATGGGAAACAAGCTGCCGGGGCTAGGACCCATGCCTCCGTTCCCAGTTTCAGCCTATCTCCCACAGAGATAGATGCCTCAGAGTCGGGGATCGACAACGGCTCCACTTTTGAAGTACATGCTCCCCCGATATTCCCGTGTTCCCAAGCACCTCGCCTAACCCAAATTAGATTATGATCCAAACCGCCATTGTGTGCTGGACGAGCTGAGATGTTTACCAGCCCACCACCCAATGGAGTGAAGAGAAAGTGATAGTGCGCTATTAAGCTGTGGTGGGTAATCTATATTAAAAATTATATATAAAGAATATATGTATATAAAGTGATTATTATCCAATTATATGTTAAAAATATATATTAACAGAGATAAAGTGTTAAACAGCATTGATACTCAGATAGTGAGAGAAAAGTCCAATCAATGAATAAAAAAATCTTATCTGAAAGTAAAATATGAGTGTTCCAATTTCTTGGTGAGAGGGGAAAAATTCCAGGTGTATGCTGAGGTTTTCCACTCTTCCTTCAGTACATTTAAAGAAAAAGAGAGGAAAGCGCAAAGGATGCCCATACAGTAGTGTAAAACAATGTATTTTAAAAAGCTCATCTAAAACAAGTTGGATCAAACTCACATTCTTTTTAAGGTAAAACAGCATTCACATTCTTTAGGGGGAAGTGTGGCACCCACTACGAGAATCCTGCAGGTTCGATGTTGTTTGTCTTCGTGTCTCTGCTTGCCGGTGTAACCGCGAGTGGTGGTGCAGTCGGCCCTGTGATGTCAACCACTATGTGCTCCGTCTCGGAACTTTGTGAGGCAGTTCAGGCAGCATTCGGGACTCAGGACTGATCCAAAGGAATGTAGCAGGCAGCAAGTTAATCCTATGCGTTTCATGATTTGAGCCACTTCATCATGAGTATGAGAAGTCCATGTGTTGCCATAATTTTATAGTTGTTGTCATTAGTGGATAATTGCCTTATATCATGGGTAACAATCTGTTTGATTAAACCCTTTGGTAAATTAAAAAACATTTAAAGGAATTTTAAAAAGAAGAGCAAATATAATATATAGAAACGTAACCCACATTTTTGTGAAAGCACCCCTGAGCTAAGAAGTCTATATTAATGTCCTTAATGAGCAGGAGCGTTACTATTGGACAGCCAAGAGGAGCTGCACCGGAAATCAAAAATCACGCTCCTCCCGGATGTCCAATAGTAATGCTCCTGCTCCGGTCACATGTTCCTCTGGTCCCACAAGCACTGGCTGTGTAGGATGTCTTCCGCTGCTCCCACCGCCATCAGGATGTCTTCCGCTGCTCCCTCCACCACCAGGATATCGCTGTGATCCTCCTCACCCTCCCGCCGCGGTCCTCTTCACCCTCTGCCACCGGCTGCAAGTAAGTCAAAACTACCCGGCCAGGTACCTGGTCATTTTTTGGAGCTGGTACATCACAAGTATGAATCCCTCCAGTGTGGGTGTATGTACATTTACATCCACACTACCCCCCAAATTCTTTTTATACTGATTATATGCTATCTTTTTATATTAATATTTTTTATATATAATCTGTTCTTTTTTTTTTTTTAATATATATATTCAGTGCTTGACAAATCACCCACAAATCTACTCGCCGAACAAAAAAATCTACTCGCCACCTAGTCCCGCCCCAACCCCGCCTTTAGTCCCGCCCCTAGTCCCGCCCCCAACCCCGCCTCTAATCCCGCCCCCAGCCCCGCATTTAAAAACCCATAAATGAAATAAATTGAATAAATTCCTAGTAAGAACATTCCTTTTTGACATAAGTTTATTTATTGTATTACATTATACTACAATTAGTCCTTGTGTATAAATGTCAAATCTAGAAAAAAAGCCAGATGTGAATGACTAGTTTCCTGAACCCCTTAACCAGTGTCTGGACGTCCCCACTTCACAATATTTAAAGCAGCAATCCCGCCTGGGATCTTACCTGATATGCAGTCCGTCAATGTCCAGGTACCCTCATTCCCGCAATGTTATACATTGGAGGGGATGTGTTCCCTACCTGTCTTCTGGGTTAGGGGGGGTTCCGATGTCTCCCGTGTGAAGCTTGAGTCAGATCTGGAAGAAAGCAGTATAGGTTATTTCGGTGTAGTGTAGGGCAGTTAAGGGCAGTTAAGATATACAGGGTAAATAAGATATCCAGATCCAGATTGTGAGACAGAGAGACGGAGAGAGAGGGTGAGAGAGATGGTGAGAGAGACGGAGAGAGAGGGTGAGAGAGACGGAGAGAGAGGGTGAGAGAGACGGAGAGAGAGGGTGAGAGAGACGGAGAGAGAGGGTGAGAGAGACGGAGAGAGAGGGTGAGAGAGACGGAGAGAGAGGGTGAGAGACGGAGAGAGAGGGTGAGAGACGGAGAGAAGGTGAGAGAGACAGAGGGTGAGAGACAGAGAGAGGGTGACTGTGGGGGGATGGGGTGATTGGGGGTGTGGGGTGACTGGGTGGGGTGATTGGGGGTGTGGGGTGACTGGGTGGGGTGATTGATTGGGGGGTGGGGTGATTGATTGGGGGGTGGGGTGATTCGGGGGTGGGGTGATTGGGGGGGTGGGGTGATTGTGGGGGTGGGGTGATGGGATGTCTGACTTGGTGGGGATTACTGACTGTCTGACTGGGTGGGATGAATGGGCAGGGGGTGGGATGACAGACTATGACTGACTTTTGACTGACTGGGTGGGGGGGTGACTGACTTTTGACTGACTGGGTGGGGGGGGTGACTGACTTTTGACTGACTGGGTGGGGGGGATGACTGACTGACTGGGTGGGGGGTGACTGGGTACCTCTGGTGTCCTACACGTTCTCTCTCTCTCATACACACACACACACACACACACACATACACACTCTCTCATACCCATACACACACTCTCTCATACCCATACACACTCTCATTCCCATACACTCTCTCCCTCTCTCGTATACCCCTCTCTCTTTCTCCCATACCCCTCTCTCTCTCTCTCTCTACCATACCCCCCCCTCTCTCTCTCTCTCCCATACCCCTCTCTCTCTCTCCCATACCCCTCTCTCTCTCTCCCATACCCCTCTCTCTCTCTCTCTCTGTCCCATACTCTCTCTCTCTCTCCCATACCCCTCTCTCTCTCCCATACCTCTCTCTCTCTCTCTCTCCCATAACACACACACACACACACACACCACCCCCCCCCCCCCCCTGCTACTACCTCCCGCCCCGCGTGGGGCAGCGGGAGCACCGGAGGGAGGGGGAGAGAGACACGAGCCGCGCGGGCACCAGCGGGAGGGGGGAGAGCCGCGGGCACCGAGGGAGGGGGGAGAGACACGAGCCGCGCGGGCACCAGAGGGAGGGGGGAGAGACACGAGCCGCGCGGGCACCAGAGGGAGGGGGGAGAGACACGAGCCGCGCGGTCACCAGAGGGAGGGGGGAGAGACACGAGCCGCGCGGTCACCGGAGGGGAGGGGGGAGAGACACACGAGCCGCGCGGGCACCGGAGGGAGGGGGGAGAGACACGAGCCGCGCGGGCACCGGAGGGAGGGGGGAGAGACACCCGAGCCGCGCAGGCAGCGGGAGCACCGGAGGGAGGGGGGTGAAACACCCGAGCTGCGCGGGCAGCGGGAGCACCGGAGGGAGGGGGGTGAAGCACCCGAGACGCACGGGCAGCGGGAGCACCGGAGGGAGGGGGGAGTGAAACCCGAGCCTCGCGGGCAGCGGGAGCAACGGAGGGAGGGGGGTGAAAAACCCGACCCACGCGGGCAGCACCGGAGGGAGCGGGGGTGAAGCACCCGAGCCGCGCGGGCAGCGGAGTACCGAGGAAGGGGGGAGAAACACCAGAACAGTACAGTATATATAAATATGTATTACAGTGCATTAAATTCCCCCCCACCTCAAGCATCTGTCCACAATCCTCTCCATGACCGGATCAGTGCAGGTCTTGTAAGCAGGAGGTGACACAATTATACAGGAGGATATATAGGAGGAGGAGCAGCAGACACACGCGCGCGCGCGCACCCCCAACCCCCCCCCCATTACTTACCCGTGCAGAGAAGGAAGGGCGGTTTGAAGTCCTGGCAACTCCAAGCCGCGTCACAGCCAGAGGGTTTTTTTTTTTTTTCGAGCAGGGGATTTTGTTTTTGCAGAGCAGGGGAAAAGCTACTGGCCACGAGCCAATTATCCGATCGCAGCTGGCGAGTTGGCGACCGGGTTTGTCGAGCACTGTATATATATATATATATATATATATATATATATATATATATATATATATATATATATATATATACAGGTATATATGTGTGTATGTGTGTGTGTCTGTGTATATATATATATATATATATATATATATATATATATATGTATATATATATATATATATATATATATATATATATATATATATATATATATATATATATATATACAGTGTTCGACAAACCTATACATTTGCACGCCCCGGGCGAGTGGATTTAACATCGTGGCGAGCTCCTATTGGCCCAAGCAGCACACGTGTGGTACTAGGTGGCGAGTAGATTTTTTTGTTCGGCGAGTAGATTTTTTGGTAATTTGTCGACCACTGTATATATATATATACAGTGTTTGACAAATCACCCAAAAATCTACTCGCCAACCAAAAAATCTACTTGCCACCTAGTCCGCCCCAACCCCGCTTTAAAATAAAATATATAAATAAAATACATTTAATAAATTCCTAGTCAGAACAACATTCGTTTTTGACATAAATGTATTTATTGTATTACATTATACTACAATTAGTCCTTGTTACGTGTGTGTGTGTAAATGTCGGATCTAGAAATAAAAGCCACGTGTGAATGACTAGTTTCCTGAACCCCTTAACCAGTGTCTGGACGTCCCCGCTTCACAATATCTAAAGCAGCAATCCTGCCTGGGATCTTACCTGATCCGCAGTCCCTCAATGTCCAGGTACCCTCATTCCCGCAATGGTACACATTGGAGGGGAGGTGTTCCCTACCTGTCTTCTGGGTTCCGATGTCTTCCGTGTGAAGCTTGAGTCAGATCAGGAAGAAAGCAGTATAGGTTATTTCGGTGTAGTATAGGGCAGTTAAGATTTATAGGGTAAATAAGAGATCCAGATCCAGAGTGTGAGAGAGTGTGGGTGACAGAGAGAGAGTGAGTGTGGGGGAGAGAGAAAGAGAGAGTGGGGGGGAGAGTGTGTGGGGGGGATAGAGAGTGTGGGGGGATAGAGAGTGTGGAGGGAGAGAGAGAGTGGAGGGGGGAGAGAGAGTGTGGAGGGGAGAGAGAGAGTGTGGAGGGGAGAGAGAGAGGGAGTGTGGGGGAGAGAGAGGGAGTGTGGGGGGAGAGAGAGGGAGTGTGGAGGGAGAGAGGGAGTGTGGGGGGGAGAGAGAGGGAGTGTGGGGGGAGAGAGGGAGTGGGGGGGGAGAGAGGGAGTGGGGGGGAGAGAGAGGGAGTGTGGGGGAGAGAGAGGGAGTGTGGGGGGGGAGAGAGAGAGGGAGCGGGGGGGAGAGAGGGAGTGGGGGGAGAGAGAGGGAGTGTGGGGGGGAGAGAGAGAGGGAGTGTGGGGGGGAGAGAGAGGGAGTGTGGGGGGGAGAGAGAGGGAGTGTGGGGGAGAGAGAGTGGGGGGAGAGAGAGTGTGGGGGAGAGAGACAGGGAGTGTGGGGGGGGAGAGAGACAGGGAGTGTGGGGGGAGAGAGAGGGAGGTGTGGGGGGAGAGGGCGGGAGTGTGGGGGGAGAGAGGGGGAGTGTGGGGGGAGAGAGAGGGAGTGGGGGGGGGGAGAGAGAGAGAGTGTGGGGGGGGGAGAGAGAGGGAGTGGGGGGGAGAGAGAGGGAGTGTGGGGGGTGAGAGAGGGAGTGTGGGGGAGAGAGAGAGGGAGTGTGGGGGGGAGAGTGTGGGGAGAGAGAGGTGTGTGTGTGGGGAGAGAGGGAGTGTGGGGGGAGAGAGAGTGTGAGGGGGGAGAGAGAGTGTAGGGGGAGAGAGAGAGTGTAGGGGAGAGAGAGAGTGTAGGGGGAGAGAGAGAGTGTAGGGGGAGAGAGAGAGTGTAGGGGGAGAGAGAGTGCGTGGGGAGAGAGAGTGCGGGGGGGGAGAGAGAGTACGTGGGGGAGAGAGAGTGTGGGGGGGAGAGAGAGTGCGGGGGGAGAGAGAGTACGTGGGGAGAGAGAGAGTGCGGGGGGGAGAGAGAGTACGGGGGGAGAGAGAGTGCGGGGGGAGAGTGAGAGAGTGGGGGGGATAGAGAGAGAGTGGGGGGGGGGAGAGAGGGAGTGGGGGGGGAGGGAGAGAGTGTGGGGGAGAGAGTGTGGGGGAGAGAGAGAGTGTGGGGGAAGAGAGAGTGTGGGGGGGAGAGAGAGTGTGGGGGAGACACAGGGGGGACTGACTGACTGGGCAGGGGTGGGTGACTGACTGGGGCAGGGGGGGTGACTGACTGGGGGGAGGGTGACTGACTGGGGGGGGTGACTGACTGGGGGGTGACTGATTGTGTGACACCAGAGGTACCCACGCCACACACCCATTCTCCATATATACACACACACATACACATTCTCCCACACACACCCATTCTCCCATATACACACACACACACACACTATCTCTCTCTACACACACAGGGCGGGAGGAAAGGCCGCGACCAGCACCACCACCACCACCACGTTCTTCCCCACTCACCTGCGCCCATATCCCGCTCGGGGGGCAGGCCGACATCCCCCCCCCCATACCTCACGCGGAGTGGAAGCTTTGGGGAGGTGGCAGGGTGGGTGGGAGTCACGTGGCAAGGTGTCCCCCAGCGGGCGCCCCAGGGGCAGTCAGCCGTGCCGTGGCCGCCACTGCCCTGCTCCCCTCGCCAGCATGTCCCGCAGTGCGCGGCCAACCATGTTTGCAGGCTGCTTCTTCTTCGGTGGCATGAAGCTCGTGGAGGGGGGGGCAGGCCGACATCCCCCCCCCCACCTCATGCGGCGGCTGCGCCATCATGAAGATAGCTGGTGGGCATATTTTAAGCTTTGGGGGGAGGAGGCAGGATGGGTGGGAGGCACGTGGCGAGGGCCCCCCGCGTACGCCAAACCGGGCTGCAGCAGTGGGGACCTCCCGCCACGGGTAGCGATCGGTGGATCGAGGGACAGGAGGAGGGGAAGGTGACAGGAGGAGGGGAAGGGCAGGAGAGCTAACGCAAATGCGGAGGTGCAGAGGGGCAGGAGCAGAGGGCCCGCGGTGGGGAGTAGGAGCATGTGGGGACCAGGAGGCAGGGAAGGAGCAGAGGGGCCGCAGCATGGAGAGATTGGAGAGTGCTTACCCTCCAACAGAGCTCCAGGCAGAAAGAATGGCCGCTCGTTGGGGGCGGGCTCATATAGAGCCTGGCTGCGCGCCCACAAAGCCTGGGAGCACGTGCCAATCAGCTGTCAGGTAGGGGGAGTTTTTTGGGGGAGTTTTTTGGGGGAGTTTTTTTCAGCGCGAGCAGGGAAAATTTCAGCGCGAGCAGGGAAATTTAAAAAAACAAACACGTGTGGCTGCTTGGGCCAATATTTCCTCGCCCGGAGGTTAAATCCACTCGCCCCGGGCATGTAAATATATAGCAATGTCGAACACTGTATATACCTTGAGAAAGGTCCTATTCCAGGACCGAAACGTCGGATTGGGTGACTTATCTTTTCTATTCAGATGCCCAATACAGTTTTTCATGATTACTGAACCGAGTGCAGTCTTTCTTTACCGGACGAGAGAATGGTAATGTTGTTTTCTATTATTTGAGACTAGCACCTGTCTATATGAACCAGTACATTGAGTGCAAGCTGTGATGTTTGTTTATATATATATATATATATATATATATATATATATATATATATATATGACTATTAAGGTTATGGTGGGTAAAAAAAGTTACTAAAACCCTCCACAGTAAAGCATAAAGCAACTGTAAATATTCCTGTATATTCATTTGCATGTCTTGGACAGGTCTGCAACCCTGTCTTTGATGATAATTGTGATAATGGTGAAAGGACAGGGTTGCAGACCTGTCTAAGACATGCAAATGAATATACAGGAATATTTACAGTTGCTATATATATATATATATATATATAGTTATATATATAGTTATATATATAGTTATACGTTACCGTTCCAAGGATTGGTAAACACGAGACAGCACTCAAAGTTGAAAATCAAAGTGTATTAGTGAAGCAAAAATACATCCAGAAACCCAACGTTTCGGTCCTACAGAATGGGACCTTCCTCAGGGGGATACAAAGATAATCACATTAGGGTGATTAGCAGTATTGAGGTATCTTATGTAAGCTTAATCAACACATGACATCAGAGCTGCAGGTTTCTTGTGTTATTTAATTGGGTGATGGTGATTGGTTAATTGACTTCAGTGTTTGATGTATAAATATGTGGTGAACTGTGTCATTCTCCCTTTGTATCCCCCTGAGGAAGGTCCCATTCTGTAGGACCGAAAACGTTGGTTTCTGGATGTATTTTTGCTTCCACTAATACACTTTGATTTTCAACTTTGAGTGCTGTCTCTTGTTTACCAATCCTTGAACGGTAACGTATAACTACATTCTCTATATGGGACGTGCACCTGTGGCTTACCAGCACCTATTGGAGTGCCAACTGCCTTATCTGACTATATATATATATATATATATATATATATATATATATATATATATCTCAAGAACAAAAACAATGAAGTAGCGCTTCTAATATCCCAACCCACACGGATAAACCTGAAGTCGCATAACCATTCCTTGCTAGACTGGATTCTCTCCTCAAACCCCAGCAGAATCCAATCCTCTGGCATCCTTCCTGATATTTTCAGTGACCATGCAATAGTATATGTGTAAGAAAATTAAACCGCCCCATTCAAGCCCTAAAGTTCTCCTCACTAGAACATTTAAAAACTTTAACCCACAACAGTTTCTGGATGACCTTACCAACTGCCCATGGCACAGAATCGATTTAATTCCCGACCCTGATTCTGCGCTCGACTATTTCCAATCCGAGTTCTTAAAACTCTGCGATACCCATGCTCCACTACGCAAAAAAGGGTACGGGGGGCCCACCCTTCCATGGTTACACCTGACCTTATAGCACTCTACCAGTTCAGGGATGCTTGTGGAAAAGCTACAAAGTAACTGGCACTACCAAGGATCTCAATCACTACAGATGCATGCGGAACATGTGCACAAGGCAAACAAGGCATGCAAAAGCACAATATTACTCTGACAATCTCCACCAAAATACATCAAACCCAGCTAACTTCTGGAAGGTTATCAACAATATATTCCAGGCTCCTAACCATCAACAACCAAGTAATATCACTAAGGGGGATATTACTCTGACAAACCCACTGACATTGCAAATGCATTCAATGATTACTTTGTGGGGTGTGCCACTAACTTATTAGCGAAACGCAGCACAAACCCCAAACCTGAATCTCATCCTGGGAGTACCCCTATAGTCCCACCCCCTCCAACACTGCCACAATTTTCAATTTAGCCCAGTATCTGAAGAGGAGATTACACAAGCGCTCCTCAAACTAAAACTAAGCAGCCAATGTGGACCCGACTTACTACAATCTAGGTTCCTACGACTTGGTGCCCCAGCCATTGCCAAACCAATTGCGTCCATAGTCAACTCTATCCTGTCTGCAGGCCATATCCCTAAGACCTGGAAACTGCCAGAGTTGTCCCAATCTTCAAAAGTGGGGACAAAAACACTGTC
>NC_134504.1:19999638-20027103 GCF_040206685.1 Ascaphus truei
ATATGCCTAGTGGGGCGGTATGATGGTGGCTAATACATTGGCCTGTTCTATGCACCGATGGGGAACTTAGGGATGCAGTAGGTGACAGGGTCAATCTAACGAGCAGACGGTCTCCTAACCTAAAAGACCGTCTTGTACATAGTCATTATATTCCCCATACTAGCGAGACTTTCCTTACCATCAGAAAACAGGGCTTTTCTAAATGTAATAATTGTTCGGCCTGCAAATATATGCTACAGACCGACAAGTTTTCAAATAGTGACCAGACAAAGAACTATAACATTGGATATACCCTTAATTGTAAATCCAAGGGCGTCATCTATTGTTTAACTTGTCCCTGCCAACACAAATACATAGGTATGACCACCCGCGAACTTCGGTTCAGGATCTTAGAACACACTAGGAACATTAGATCAGCTCAGCGGGATTTGGATGCTTTTAAAAAAATCACTTCTGTGGCAAGACACTTTTTACAGTGTCATGCCTCAGACAGCACATGTATTTCAGCATTTGCTTTTGATAAAGTATCTCTGGGCATCAGAGGTGGGGATTTAGAGAAAGCACTTCTTAAAAAGGAATGTCGCTGGATCGTTCTTTTTAACACGATGCAACCCAAGGGAATGAATGATTCCCTTGAGTTTGCTATGTTTCTGTAGTTTTTCATTGTCACTTTCCTCAGCAAAACTTTGGTTATCTTTAAATATGTGCTGAGTTATGTGCCCTTCTTGTTGTTTCCTTGTGATTTCCCCTTCTCTGTTTTACTATTTATCTTTTTAACTCATAGCTACTTATTTCATATTTGCTCTCTATGATGTATTACAGGTTTCTTTTTCCTGTTCTCTCTTTTGACCTATACATTAGAATTTTGCATGCTGTATTTTAGCTCTGTATGTTTAACATCTTTGTCTCTCTTATTTTTTTGACCATCAGCGTATTGATAATGAATTGAATATGCTATCTATATCAGTCCTTGATGATCTGATGACGTCAGTTATGGCACTGAAAGTGGGATGTGAACTGGTGTAGCTCATGCGCATGTGCATTTGAGCAATTACAGCGACTGGGATTCCCTCTGCCAGATGTATTGACACTGACTACGTCACTGCCTGCACCAGTTGTCCTGATAATGAATTGAATATGCTACCTATACAGTTCTTGATGATCGGATGACGTCAGCTATGGCACTGAAAGCGGGAGGTGAACCGGTGTAGCTCATGCGCATGTACATTTGAGCAATTACAGCGACTGGGGTTCCCCCTGCCAGATGTATTGACACTGACTACTTCACTGCCTGCACCAGTGTATGTGATGCTATTAATCAAGCTCTACACTGGCTATTGTATGCGGGGTCTGGGAGGCGCTCGTTTTGATAGTGTATGTCCTTGATGATTTGATGACGTCAGTTATGGCTTTGACAGTGGGATGAGAACCGGTGTAGCTCATGCGCATGTGCATCGGAGTAATCACAACGGCTGGGATTCCCTCTGCCTGATGTATTGACACTGATTACCTTACTGCCTGCACCAGTGTACGTGACGCCACCAATCGAGCTTTGCACTTGCTATTGGATGCAGGGTCTGGGAGGCGCTGTGAGTACTTATCTGATTTTCTA
This sequence comes from Ascaphus truei, assembly GCF_040206685.1. Taxonomy (NCBI): domain Eukaryota; kingdom Metazoa; phylum Chordata; class Amphibia; order Anura; family Ascaphidae; genus Ascaphus; species Ascaphus truei. The sequence continues at coordinate 20,001,251 of NC_134504.1, forward strand.
CAAAGACTAGCTTGCCTTCACTTGTATTTTATCACTCCGGGATGAAGCCCACCGACGGGCGAAACGCGTAGAGTGTCTGCTATTGGCAGCTATATGTGACTCTTTTGGCGTGACTCCTAACCGCTTGATGCAGCAACGATGGATTCTTTCTGATTTTTCACGAGCAAGCATTGGAACCTAACTACTGAGGACTGATCCCTTTTGCTATCTAGTGACACCTGAGTATTATCTCCCCTGCTGTTTGGTATCATTGGTCCTCGTGGTCTTTGCACTTATGTGTGTTTGCATTATTCTCCAGCATTGGCACTTTGCAATTCCGTTAAATCATGTTCCTGTTTGCTCATGTGCTAGTACTATAGTCATTCCATGCTTTTATGCTGCTTGAGTATTTATTATCAATTTTTTGGATTTGCTGTTCATGGTATGAGTTTGGTTATTTCTTTTTTCTCCCCTGTGTTTTTCCCTTGGCTTTAAGTTATATTTTTGCTTATATACACTTTTATGTATATAAGGTTATTGATTGCATACCTTTCCTCATGCCTTTAGTTACACTTTATATTTTGTAGCAAGGTTTTTTTGCTTTAAGGGTTTAAAAATATTTTTTTCATTTTTGTCCCATTTAGCTTTTTTGTGTCAATTTATATTATATTCATTATTATTTAGACACATTCTAGTTTTTGGTTCATTTAACAGCATTTACTTTTAGAGAGTCACTGCCTATATATTCTAAGCTGCCATCAGCATGTTTATGTTTTTAAGTTAGTGTGTCTTGCTGTTTCATAAATAAAATCTTGTTCATTTTTCTACTTTGGCAGAGCGTCCGGGTCTTTTTGCTATATTCTATTTGCTTATTTTGGTGGTATATTTTAGAGTGCTATTTTAGGGGATTGTCTTTGTCCTTTTCTACTGTGTGTTTTATATTTGTATCTATCCCCCAGCACCATCAGGTTACCCTAATTATTTTATTCCTGACTTTCTGGGTGCACAATTTTTTTTATACCCTATTAGTCAGTATTATTTTGGGTCTGATCTAACCACTTACATTTAGTGTAGAGCAACATACTTCTTTGTGTGTTTGATATATATATATATATATATGTATATACAGTGTTCGACAAATCACCCAAAAATCTACTCGCCCAACCAAAAAATCTACTCGCCACCTAGTCCCGCCCCCAACTCTGCCCCTAGTCCCGCCCCCAACCCCGCTTTAAAATAAAATATATAAATAAAATACATTTAATAAATTCCTAGTCAGAACAACATTCGTTTTTGACATAAATGTATTTATTGTATTACATTATACTACAATTAGTCGTGTGTGTGTGTGTGTGTGTCTGTCTCAATGTCGGATCTAGAAATAAAAGCCAGATGTGAATGACTAGTTTCCTGAACCCCTTAACCAGTGTCTGGACGTCGGCGCTTCACAGAGAGAGAGAGAGAGAGACAGACAGACAGACAGACACACACACAGAGAAAGAGAGACACACAGAGAAAGAGAGAGAATGAGAGACGCACACAAGGAGAATGAGAGACAAGAGTGTGACAGAGAGCGCGAAGAAGAGAGTGCGACAGAGAGAGCGAAGAAGAGTGCGACAGAGAGAGCGAAGAAGAGTGCGACAGAGAGCGCGAAGAAGAGAGTGCGACAGAGAGAGCGAAGAAGAGTGCGACAGAGAGAGCGAAGAAGAGTGCGATAGAGAGAGCGAAGAAGAGAGTGCGACAGAGAGCGCGAAGAAGAGAGTGCGACAGAGAGAGCGAAGAAGAGAGTGCGACAGAGAGAGCGAAGAAGAGAGTGCGACAGAGAGAGCGAAGAAGAGAGTGCGACAGAGAGAGCGAAGAAGAGAGTGCGACAGAGAGAGCGAAGAAGAGAGTGCAACAGAGAGCGCGAAGAAGAGTGTGACAGAGAGAGCGAAGAAGAGTGCGAAGAAGAGAGAGCGAAGAAGAGAGTGCGACAGAGAGAGCGAAGAAGAGAGTGCGAAGAAGAGTGCGACAGAGAGAGCGAAGAGAGTGCGACAGAGAGAGCGAAGAAGAGAGTGCGACAGAGAGAGCGAAGAGAGTGCGACAGAGAGAGCGAAGAAGAGAGTGTGACAGAGAGCGCGAAGAAGAGTGTGACAGAGAGAGCGAAGAAGAGTGCGAAGAAGAGAGAGCGAAGAAGAGAGTGCGACAGAGAGAGCGAAGAAGAGAGTGCGAAGAAGAGAGTGCGACAGAGAGAGCGAAGAAGAGAGTGCGACAGAGAGAGCGAAGAGAGTGCGACAGAGAGAGCGAAGAAGAGAGTGTGACAGAGAGAGGGAGAGTGTGACGGAGAGAGGGAGAGGGCGACAGAGAGAGGGAGACGGTGACACAGGGAGAGGGTGACACAGGGAGAGGGTGACACAGGGAGAGGGTGACACAGGGAGAGGGTGACCCAGGGAGAGGGTGACCCAGGGAGAGGGTGACACAGGGAGAGGGAGAGAGGGTGACACAGGGAGAGGGAGAGAGGGTGACACAGGGAGAGGGAGAGAGGGTGACACAGGGGGAGGGTGACACAGGGAGAGGGAGGGTGACACAGGGAGAGGGAGGGTGATACAGGGAGAGGGAGGGTGATACAGGGAGAGGGAGGGTGACACAGGGAGAGGGAGGGTGACACAGGGAGAGGGAGGGTGACACAGGGAGAGGGAGGGTGACACAGGGAGAGGGAGAGGGTGGGTGACAGGGAGAGGGTGGCAGAGGGAGAGGGTGGGTGACAGGGAGAGGGTGACAGAGGGAGAGGGTGGGTGACACAGGGAGAGGGTGACAGAGGGAGAGGGTGGATGACACATGGAGAGGGTGACAGAGGGAGAGGGTGGGTGACACAGGGAGAGGGAGGGTGAGGTGACACGGAGAGGGAGGGTGACACGGAGAGGGAGGGTGACACAGGGAGAGGGAGGGTGACACAGGGAGAGGGAGGGTGACACAGGGAGAGGGAGAGGGTGGGTGACAGGGAGAGGGTGGCAGAGGGAGAGGGTGGGTGACAGGGAGAGGGTGACAGAGGGAGAGGGTGGGTGACACAGGGAGAGGGTGACAGAGGGAGAGGGTGGATGACACATGGAGAGGGTGACAGAGGGAGAGGGTGGGTGACACAGGGAGAGGGAGGGTGAGGTGACACGGAGAGGGAGGGTGACACGGAGAGGGAGGGTGACACAGGGAGAGGGAGGGTGACACAGGGAGAGGGAGGGTGACACAGGGAGAGGGAGGGTGATACAGGGAGAGGGAGGGTGATACAGGGAGAGGGAGGGTGACAGGGAGAGGGAGGGTGACACAGGGAGAGGGAGGGTGACACAGGGAGAGGGAGAGGGTGGGTGACATAGGGAGAGGGTGACAGAGAGAGAGGGTGGGTGACACAGGGAGATGGTGACACAGGGAGAGGGTGACAGAGGGAGATGGTGGGTGACACAGGGAGAGGGAGGGTGACACAGGGAGAGGGAGGGTGACACAGGGAGAGGGAGGGTGACACAGGGAGAGGGAGGGTGACACAGGGAGAGGGTGACAGAGGGAGAGGGTGGGTGACACAGGGAGAGGGTGACAGAGGGAGAGGATGGGTGACACAGGGAGAGGGAGGGTGAGGTGGACACGGAGAGGGAGGGTGACACGGAGAGGGAGGGTGACACAGGGAGAGGGAGGGTGACAGGGAGAGGGTGACACAGGGAGAGGGAGACACAGGGAGAGGGTGACACGGAGAGGGAGAGAGGGTGACACAGGGGGAGAGTGACACAGGGGGAGAGTGACACAGGGGGAGGGTGACACAGGGGGAGGGTGACAGGGGGAGGGTGACACAGGGAGAGGGGGAGGGTGACACAGGGAGAGGGGGAGGGTGACACAGGGAGAGGGGGAGGGTGACACAGGGAGAGGGGGAGGGTGACACAGGGAGAGGGGGAGGGTGACACAGGGAGAGGGAGGGTGACACAGGGAGAGGTAGATGATGGGTGACACAGGGAGAGGGTGACAGAGGGAGAGGGTGGGTGACACAGGGAGAGGGAGGGTGACACAGGGAGAGGGAGGGTGACACAGTGAGAGGGTGGGTGACACAGGGAGAGGGTGACAGAGTGAGATGGTGGGTGACACAGGGAGAGGGAGGGTGACACAGGGAGAGGGAGGGTGACACAGGGAGAGGGAGGGTGACACAGGGAGAGGGAGGGTGACACAGGGAGAGTGACACAGGGAGAGGGAGCGTGACACAGAGAGGGAGGGTGACAGGGAGAGGGTGACAGAGGGAGAGGGTGACACAGGGAGAGGGTGACACAGGGAGAGGGAGAGGGTGACACAGGGAGAGGGTGACACAGGGAGAGGGAGAGAGGGTGACACAGGGAGAGAGGGTGACACAGGGAGAGAGGGTGACACAGGGGGAGGGTGACACAGGGGGAGGGTGACACAGGGGGAGGGTGACACAGGGGGAGGGTGACACAGGGGGAGGGTGACACAGGGGGAGGGGGAGGGTGACACAGGGGGAGGGGGAGGGTGACACAGGGAGAGGGAGGGTGACACAGGGAGAGGGAGGGTGACACAGGGAGAGGGAGAGAGGGTGACACAGGGAGAGGGAGAGATGGTGACACGGGGAGGGTGACACAGGGGGAGGGTGACACGGAGAGGGAGGGTGACACAGGGAGAGGGAGGGTGACACAGGGAGAGGGAGGGTGACACAGGGAGAGGGAGGGTGACACAGGGAGAGGGTGGTGACACAGGGAGAGGGAGGGGGACACAGGGAGAGGGAGAGAGGGTGACACACTCACAGACACTCACACTCACTCAGACACACTCACTCAGACAAACTCACTCAGACAAACTCACAGTCTGTCACTCACACACACAAACACTCACCCGTAAGGCAGGGGGTCGAACATGGCAGCGGGGGCCTCTGCACGGCAGAAGGGCCTCTACAAGGCAGGGGGGGTCGCACATGGCAGCGGGGGCCTCCGCACGGCAGGAGGGCCTCTGCTAGGGGCCGCGCCCCCTCCAGAGGGGGACGCCGACGTCGCAGTATTCACTGATAGGATGTAGAAGGGCCGGTTAGGGGATTTCCCCTGCTTAGAGCAGGGAGAAGAGCCGGTTAGCTGTCCATCAGGGGTTTCCTTAACAGCTGACAGATCGGCAGACTGTCTGTAGAGGCGGCACACCGATGCCGCGTGGGGTGAGGGGGGGTCAGGAGGCCGGGAGAGCTTGGGGTCACGGAGGCCGGGAGAGATTTGGGTGAGGGTGAGGGGGGGTTGGCGGATGTCCCGATGCGAGGGGGGGCGGATGGCCCGATGCGAGGGGGGGTGGATGGCCCGATGCGAGGGGGGGCGGATGGCCCGATGCGAGGGGGGGGCGGATGGCCCGATGCGAGGGGGGGGCGGATGGCCCGATGCGAAGGGGGGGGGGCGGATGGCCCGATGCGAGGGGGGGGCGGATGGCCCAATGCGAGGGGGGGGCGGATGGCCCGATGCGAGGGGGGGGGCGGATGGCCCGATGCGAGGGGGGGGGCGGATGGCCCAATGCGAGGGGGGGGTGGATGGCCCGATGCGAGGGGTGGGGGCGGATGGCCCGATGGGAGGGGGGGCGGATGGCCCGATGGGAGGGGGGGGCGGATGGCCCAATGGGAGGGGTGACAGATGGCTGCCGGAAGGGGGGGGTGACAAGGGGCTGGCTGCCGGAAGGGGGAGGAGTGGAAGCGCTGAGGAGGGGAAGTTGCTGAGAGGTGGGGGAGGAGCGAAGGCACTGCTCAGAGAGCCGGAGGCGGGGTAATCTCCCCCAACATGAACCTTTTTTTTTTTTTTCTTCAGCGCGAGCACGGGAAAAACAGCAGCGCGAGCGGGGGAAATTTAAAAAACACACGTATGCTGCTTGGGCCAATATTTACTCGCCCGGGGGTTAAATCCACACGCCCCGGGCGTGTAAATGTATATAATTGTCGAACACTGTATATATATATATACAGTGCTTGACAAATCACCCAAAAATGTACTCGCCAAACCAAAAAATCTACTCGCCACCTAGTCCCGCCCCTAGTCCCGCCCCCAACCCCGCCTCTAGTCCCGCCCCCAGCCACGCATTTTTAAAAAAGCCATAAATTAAATAAATTGAATAAATTCCTAGTAAGAACATTCGTTTTTGATATTAGTTTATTTATTGTATTACATTATACTACAATTAGTCCTTGGTGTGTGTGTGTGTGTGTGTGTATAAATGTCAAATCTAGAAAAAAAAAGCCAGATGTGGATGACTAGTTTCCTGCACCCCTTAACTAGTGTCTGGATGCCCCCGCTTCACAATATTTAAAGCAGCAATCCCGTCTGGGATCTTACCTGATCCGCAGACCCTCAAAGTCCAGGTACCCTCATTCCCGCAATGTTATACATTGGAGGGGAGGTGTTCGTTACCTGTCTTCTGGGTTAGGGGGGGTTCGATGTCTTCCGTGTGAAGCTTGAGTCAGATATGGAAGTAAGCAGTATAGGTTATTTCAGTGTAGTATAGGGCAGTTAAGATATCCAGATCCATAGTGTGAGAGTGTGTGGGGGAGAGAGCGAGAGTGTGTGGGGGAGAGAGCGAGAGTGTGTGGGGGAGAGAGCGAGAGTGTGTGGGGGAGAGAGCGAGAGTGTGTGGGGGAGAGTGGGAGAGAGAGAGTGGGAGAGAGAGAGTGGGAGAGACAGAGTGGGAGAGACAGAGAGAGAGTGGGAGAGACAGAGAGAGAGTGGGAGAGACAGAGAGAGAGTGGGAGAGAGAGTGGGAGAGACAGAGAGAGAGTGGGAGAGACAGAGAGAGAGTGGGAGAGACAGAGAGAGAGTGGGAGAGACAGAGAGAGTGGGAGAGAGTGGGAGAGACAGAGAGAGAGTGGGAGAGACAGAGAGAGAGTGGGAGAGACAGAGAGAGAGTGGGAGAGACAGAGAGAGAGTGGGAGAGACAGAGAGAGAGTGGGAGAGACAGAGAGAGAGTGGGAGAGACAGAGAGAGAGAGTGGGAGAGACAGAGAGAGAGAGTGGGAGAGACAGGGAGAGAGAGTGGGAGAGACAGAGAGAGAGAGTGGGAGAGACAGAGGGAGAGACAGAGAGAGAGAGTGGGAGAGACAGAGAGAGAGAGTGGGAGAGACAGAGAGAGAGAGTGGGAGAGACAGAGAGAGAGAGTGGGAGAGAGAGAGACAGAGAGAGACAGATAGAGACAGATAAAGAGACGTCAAGGCGCCGTGACGTTGACGCTGCTCCGCGCTGATTGGATGTTTTCAGCCGACAGTGCTCTGAAAAACAGCTTGGCTGTCGGCTGAAAACTCCAGCGCCTCAGCACGCCTGCAGACGCTCGCGTGAGCCCCCTCATTGAGTATGCAGGGGCTCAGCGCGGAGCGTCCGCACGGCTCAGCGCGGCCTGTCCTTCTATGGACTCCGCCAGAGAGACAGACAGAGAGAGACAGACAGAGAGAGACAGACAGAGAGAGACAGACAGAGAGAGACAGACAGAGAGAGACAGACAGAGAGAGACAGACAGAGAGAGACACACAGAGAGAGACACACAGAGAGAGACACACAGAGAGAGACACACAGAAAAAGAGAGACACACAGAAAAAGAGAGACACACAGAAAAAGAGAGACACACAGAAAAAGAGAGACACACAGAAAAAGAGAGACACACAGAAAAAGAGAGACACACAAAAATGAGAGACACACAAAAATGAGAGACACACAAAAATGAGAGACAAAAAAAGAGAGACACAGAACACACAAAGAGAGAATGAGAGACAAAGACAGAGAGAGGGCGAGGGCGACATAGGGAGAGGGCGACATAGGGAGAGGGCGACAGGGAGAAGGCGAGGGCGACACAGGGAGAGGGTGACACTCACAGACACACACTCACTCTCACTCACTCAGACACTCACAGACACGCAGACACTCACGCAGAGACACACTCACGCAGAAGACTCACAGACACACACTCAGAGACACTCACTCACACACACACACACACACAGACACACACACACAGACAGGCACACAGACACACAGACAGGCACACACACAGACACAGACAGGCACACACACAGGCACACTGACAGACACACAGGCACACTCGCAGACACACAGGCACACTCGCAGACACACAGGCACACTCACAGACACACAGGCACACTCACAGACACACAGGCACACTGACAGACACACAGGCACACTGACAGACACACAGGCACACTGACAGACACACAGGCACACTCACAGACACACAGGCACACTGACAGACACACACACACACAGGCACACTGACAGGCACACTCACAGACACACAGGCACACTCACAGACACACAGGCACACTGACAGACACACAGGCACACTCACAGACACACAGGCACACTCACAGACACACAGGCACACTGACAGACACACACACACACAGGCACACTGACAGGCACACTCACAGACACACAGGCACACTAACAGACACACAGGCACACTGACAGACACACAGGCACACTGACAGACACACAGGCACACAGGCACACTCACAGACACACAGGCACACTTCCAGACACACAGGCACACTCACAGGCACACTCACAGACACACTCACAGACACACAGGCACACTCACACACTCACAGACACTCAGTCTGTCACTCACACACTCACCGGATCACACGTGGCAGCAGTGGGGTCTCCGCACGGCAGTGGGCCCTCTCCAAGACATGGGACACACAGCGCAGCGTGGGCCTCAACAGCAGCAGCAGCAGCAGCAGCAGGTCCCCCTGATTTGGATAATTTGGATCAGACCAAAAACGTCTTCAGAGTATCTGTCCTCGTCCAGATTATTTTCCCTATATATATATATATATATATATATATATATATATATATATATATATATATATATATATATATATATATATATATATATATATAGTGCATGCACTGAGAAAATATCACGCTGACACACAGGAGTTCAGGATGATAATGTCTCACTTTATTCCTACAGACCACATTCATATACAGGGGCTGTATGGGAGGGGATTTGTATGCAAAAGAGCTGTCTCAGTGGTTCTTTGTTAGGTCTCGTCCTTGTATGGTCTTGTTGTTATGATTTATGGTCTTGTTATTGTAGGTTTTCTTGGACACATCAGCATTTGAGGGGAATTCCTCTGTGCCATCTTCCTTACTTGGTGGGAGGGGTAGCTGTGGTAGCCATTTTGAGTAAGGAATCATAGCAAAGTATTACAGATGAAAAAATAGGCATTTTATCCAATCCATCACAGTCCCCCCTAGAAATGTCTATTTCTGAGTCTGTCCCTAGATGTATACTAACTCATCTGTCCAGATGTGCCTGGGAACTCTTTTGTGCTGTACGTTAGACGAGTCATGGCTTGTCCATGACCCCCCTTGCCACAGACTTTGCACATAAGGAAGTCAGATGCTGTCCCTATGGATTTATACTATTGTACTTAACTGGGAGGGACTGTAACGGAGTAAATGGACCATCTTCCAATAGTGGAGTATTATTATCTGACTGCAGAAAAAAGGTAGGAGTGCTATTGTCAACAGCTTTGGTCATGAACTTTTTAAAACATGGGAGAACACAGCAGACAATAATCACAAACAAAACAAAAATAATAACTATTGCGATGCCTATTTGGGCAAGAATCTTTTGCCATCCCGTCTTTCCTTGCTAGACCATTTTGTGGTCGGTATCCCCAATCTTTTCCCGTGTTCCATCCTACTGCTCCCAGTAATCACATTCCTTTCCCCAGTAGGAATCCGTTACGCATATATAAGTAGACCTGAAACCGACATTTCTGTATCGATTATATTGCCAATGTGTTGAGGGGCAGCTGACAATATTACAATAATCAAAGGAGAAGGTAGCTACATGAGTATTGGATGAATTATACCAAAACGTGACTACCCCTTCATGTTGGGTGATAGCAATCTCTTGTGCCCCCCCTAGACCCAACAAGCAAAAGATATATAGCATAATTTTCCTTCTGAGGTGTCCTCGTTGGGAGCTGGAACCTTCTTGCAATGAGAGGCGTGTATCCAGGTGTTCTTGCCAGCTAGCTTGACTGATGTCGCTGTGGTCAACAGAACTTGGAAAGGACCATCATATCTGGGCTCTAGGGAATGTTTCCTTACAAATTTCTTCACAAGCACCCAGTCTCCGGGCACGAGTTTATGAGTCCCAGTATCTAGATCTGGATCTGGAATAGAAGAAAACACTCGACCATGCATATTGGTTAGTCCTTGCGCTAGGGCAGTTACATATTTCGTCAAAACATCAGACTGCATCTGTAACTGCTGTGGGTAGTAACAACCAAGTTTGGGGGCAGTACCAAACAGTATCTCAAATGGGGATAGAGCATGTTTCCCTCGTGGGGTGTATTGAACACTGAACAAAGCAATGGGTAGACTATCTGGCCAGGGCATATTTGTTTCCTGGGCCATTTTCAACATTCTAGTTTTTAGTGTGCCATTCATTCTTTCTACCTTTCCACTACTCTGGGGATGGTATGGGGTGTGGAAAGCAAGGGTGGTCCCTAGCGCGGACCAAATTTCTTTAGCTAGCGTAGCAGTGAAAGCGGGGCCTTGCAAGGTGTTTCTGCGGTGGTTTTTCCACACATCCTGGGTTACACTTTGCACAAATTGTACATGATTTGCAGAAATTACTAGTCATTGGGGTAATTCCAGGCGCCACATAGTATTTGTCGATCAGTGCATTCATAAGAGTCTTTGAGAGATGTGCTGCTCCATGTGCCCATTGTACCACAGCAGGATACAGTGCCCGTGGCAGACAAAGTTTCTTTTTGTACTCATAAATTCCTTCTTGGGGCGATGCACCTCTTTTCTTCCAGCTTTCCTTTTCTTCCTTTGTTGCAGATTCTTGCAACTTCTTCAGATATTCTCGATTTACTGGGAGGTTCTGCATTAACGGAACCATCCTTGTCGTGTCCACTCGATCTTCCACTTCTCGTATCCCGCTGGCAGCTTGTTTTGCCGCAGCATCCGCCAGATGGTTTCCTCTGGCTTCTTCTGTGTTCAGTTTCCCATGGGCTTTACCTTCAGGATGGCCACATGGCTTGGAAGGAGTAGGGCGTCCATCAGAGCTTGTATGGCTGAGCTGTGTTTTACTGGTGTTCCTGCTGCTGTCAGAAATCCCCTGGTTTGCCAAATGACGCCAAAATCGTGTGCTACTCCAAAGGCACATCTAGAGTCAGTGTAGATATTCGCCGTTTGTCCTTCTGCCAGTTTACACGCTGCAGTGAGAGCTTGTAGTTCGGCCTCTTGTGCAGATGCTGTTGACAGTATTGTGCTTGCCAGTAGGACCACAGAGTCTGTGGTGACAGCATAACCCGTATAGTAGGTGCCTTGTTGATCAGCATATCGAGAACCATCCACAAACAGAATTAGATCTGGGTTCTGTATCGGCTTTTCACTCACCAGGGGCAGATGAGCAGTTTCTAGCTTCATGAGTTCGAAGCAATCATGGGGTAGGTCGACTCCAGCTGTGCTTTATTCTTATTCGTGTCCCTGCACATCTCCCCCCTCGGGAAGTGGAAGAAGAGTGGAGGGGTTAAGCAATTGGCACCAGAGAAGGGTGACATTGTCTGGAATGAGAAGCGAGCATTGCAACCTGAGGTGTCTGGCAGCGGACAGATGTTTTGGCTGTGTCTGATTGAGAATAGCAGCAATGTCATTTGGTGCCAGGAGAATGAGGTCATGCCCTAGAACGATATCCGAAGTTTTATCCAGCAGTGCTTGAGCAGCAAAGACAGCACGAAGACAGGACGGTCCACCACGAGCCACAGCATCGAGACGGCTGGAGTAATAACCAATAGGTCGACATCGGCCAGCGTGTGGCTGCATTAACACTCCAGTTACATGTCCATTTCGTTCTGATACGAAAAGCTTGAAGGGTAAATCATAGTCTGGGAGGCCCAAGGCAGGGGCAGAGGATATTACCTGTTTGAGAACAGTGAAATTCTTGGAAGCCTCTGGGGTCATCTGGAAAAGATTTGTTGTTAAAACATCGTACAATGGTTGCATCTTTTACTGCTTGAGGATCTTGAACCATTCTATACTTATCAGGTTCACCCTTCGCGGTGCGTTTCTTCACAGGGAAAAGAGGGGTATTGCAGTTTACGGGGCAGCGGGGCCCCTTGTTTGAGCTGTACAACAATGGGTGGTACCCTTAGGTGCCCGATATCCTCAGGGCCTGTGGACCATAATTTGGACGGGATCCTATCCATGACAGCGGGCGGTATACTGGCGGCTGAGGGTTTATCCGCTAATGCCAAAAGTATTGGAAGGGAACAAAGGGCAGAGACATCTGACTCCCAGAGCAGGGAGGTTACATCAATGGTGCCGTCCTCAGAGAATATTATGGAGGCCTGTAACCTGGACAAAACATCAGCGCCAAACAGATTAAGCGGGCAAGTAGAGGAAACTACAAATCGTGCAAATAGTTCAGGGTAGGGACCTATCTGCAGGGGTCGTGTTAATGGGCTAGAGCGCGGTGTGCCATCTACCCCCACACATGAAACATCAATATCAGACAAATAGGAAGGGTCAGGTATGTCTGCAGCTCTATCTACACTGGCGACACAGTTTATTACACTGCGGCCAGATCCGCAAGCCGGGAGATTTCCCGGCTTGCTAGTGGCCGCCCCTCGGCGTGCCGCGCGTCATAGACGCATGGTCACGCGTCTTCGGGAGCGTGCGCCCCCCTGCACGCGCGTCCAGGGCTCCCCGAGGGAGCCCTGGTGTCCCGCGATCGCGGGACGGCGGCAGGGGGTTCCGGGGGACCCGGCGGACCCGGCAGCGGTAGGGAGAGCGCCCCGATCGGAGGGCGCTCTTCCGCTGCTTCGGCGCGCGCCCGTCACCCTCGGGCGCGCGCCAGGCTACTGCTGCGGCCAAGAACGGGCAAATGCTCGAATAAACTTGGCCGCAGCAGTACGCTCCTGGCTGCACCTGTGTCTACCAGGAAGGGGGTGAGGTGACATACATTATTGGGGCGCCTTCTACCTGCTTGGGCGTCTGCCCATATAACCTTGGGCAGCGGTCGGGTACTGGGGGGTGTCTGGGGTTAGTATTCCAGGTCATGTTTGCCTCCTGTGCAACGGCCTGTGACTCACTATCTGAGTCAAAACTACCAGGCGTACTATAGTGGACACTGCTGCTGGGTATGTGTGCTATTGTGTCAGGGTAGACTTGAATCCCTACCGCTGGGGCAGTGATTGTTTGGGGTGAAAGGACTGGCATCAGGGGCATTAGGGGCGCAGTCGGGGTGTAATAGGAACCGTCTGCCTGCATCACAGGATATAGTTCTGCTGCATGAACAGTCAAGGTTGGTTTGTCATCTGTGGGCGGGGTAGTGGGTTGTATAGGTGGGGGTGCTGCTGGAGCTGGGAGCGAAGGTAACAAAGGAGTGAGTATAGATAAATCAGTCACACCACAATTAAAACAATCTTCCCTCCCTTTTCTATCTCCTGCTCAGTCCATTTTTTTCTGGACAGCCTTGGTAACATTAAACCAGGCTTCTGCTATCTTCAGCAGGTTGTTATCATTCAAAATTCCTCTCTTTTCTTTCAATATCTTTCGACACATTTCTGGTTGTAACCTGCCTTCTGCTGCAGTAATACTACATACTTTAAACAGCCTACTTGCTTTGTTTTTTCACTTGTTATTATATTAACTTCTGTCCTGGCAATGATAAAATAAATGCAGCGGGACCCTTCTGTCCCTCAACAGAATTATTTTGACTCATACTAACGTAAGGTATGTTTCCCTGTGGGATTCAAAAAACACACAAGACTGCGCTCCCTGAACTTCTCCCTCCCACAGAAAAAGACCCCTCTTTCTAGTTGCCATTAGAACAGAAGGAAAAAGAACATTTTCTGGTTTTAAAAGACCCATTCGTGTGGCCAGTACGAACAAACCTTTCAAAAATAAATCTTTACCAGTTACCGGGAAAGCTTCTCCCATTCCTCTTCGTTCTGTTCTCTCTCTTTCCGCCACTAGGCGGCAGGCTAAGACTCCTTTCCCTGTCTTACTTGCCTGTGCTCAAATGTTAAAACTGCACTTTTTTTTTTTTTCTCTCTCTATACTGCAATTACTAGCAAAAATGCCCTGCTTTTTTTTTTTTTCCTCTTTTTCTTCTTTCCCTTCACTTATAACACTTTATTTCCCTTCCAAATAATATACACAGTATCTAATTGTATCCCAATTTCTGCATATAAACCTTTCATAAAAATAACCCTCAATACTTACTTTCACAACACAATCATATGCCTTGATTATCTATCAGCAAATTCACTTGCCTATTTCTTTCTTATTCACTTTCTCTCTTTCTTACTGCAAAGCGTACGTTAACGCGGAAAAAACAGGAGTTCGGGCAGTTTAACGTCTAGGGGTTATCGCCCAAGCACCTATGGGCTATCTCTTCTACTCTCAACAATCCCCACCCGTCCTCATGAATTCTCAACACTAATACACAAACACATTTTGGACATAACATACATTTTGATTACGAGAGAGGGAAAGGTTGTTCAGGGATCAATCGGCAGGATTCCGCGCAGTTACCAACCGTAACGCGCAACTTTAACACACCTTCCCTTGCAACGCGCCAAACCGCACAGTCACTACCGGGATTCCCGTGTTTCCTCTCTGAACCGACTATACCTTACTCCCCCTTTACCCCTCCTTCCACCAAGTTTACAACGTACATTGACAAGACCCCTAGTCAGCCGGCAAAAATCCCACTCCACTCCGGGCTCCCACTTGCGGCACTGACTAACACATATAACATGTAAACATATACCGAGTGACAGATAGTCTAGGTAACAGGTTTGAGTTTAAAACGGGCTCTGGGCAAGATATCTACCTGTCTTTAGGTGACCTTCGGAGAGCCGTATGAGACACAGAAATAGACCAACAGCGGAGACAGTGCGTATCGGTAGATAATAAATGTTATCTTACCGTACTCCAGAGGTGATCAGTCTCCTGCCGCGTCTGCATTTGGTCCACCTCGGTCCCTCTGTGCACGGCTGTCTGTTGGTTCACAACCCAGGGCCCCACGTTGGGCGCCAGCTGATTTGGATAATTTGGATCAGACCAAAAACGTCTTCAGAATATCTGTCCTCGTCCAGATTATTTTCCCTATATATATATATATATATATATATATATATATATATATATATATATATATATATATATATATAGTGCATGCACTGAGAAAATATCACGCTGACACACAGGAGTTCAGGATGATAATGTCTCACTTTATTCCTACAGACCACATACATATACAGGGGCTGTATGGGAGGGGGTTTGTATGCAAAAGAGCTGTCTCAGTGGTTCTTTGTTAGGTCTCGTCCTTGTATGGTCTTGTTGTTATGATTTATGGTCTTGTTATTGTAGGTTTTCTTGGACACATCAGCATTTGAGGGGAATTCCTCTGTGCCATCTTCCTTACTTGGTGGGAGGGGTAGCTGTGGTAGCCATTTTGAGTAAGGAATCATAGCAAAGTATTACAGATGAAAAAATAGGCATTTTATCCAATCCATCACACCCCCAGGTCCCGTCCTCCCCCCCCAGAAGCGGCCGACGCCGCAGCACGCTCCCCGGACACCCCCGGGCAGCAAGCGAGGATCGGGGGCAGGTGATTAGGGGGAGATCATGGGCAGGAGGCGGACTGGCGCAGGAGGCGCGCACGGGGGAAGCTGGGTTGGCACTTCCCCCTCCGTCCCACGTGGGGAGCGGAGGGTGCGGGGGGGGCTGGATCGCGCGCTTGTTTTGGGCTTCCCCCTCCGTCCCACGTGGGGAGCGGAGGGGGGAGGGTGTGGGGGCTGGATCGCGCGCGGCGCTTGTTTTGGGCTTCCCCCTCCGTCCCACGTGGGGAGCGGAGGGGGGGGGCTGGGTTGCGCGCGGGGCTTGGGGGGGAGGGATGCGGGGGATTCTGGGTTGCTGGGGGGAACAGGCAGCGCAAATGGCAGGACACTCTGCTTGCCCTGTGCACGCGCGCCTGGACCACAGGATTTGCCGCCATTTTTTTAAACTTTTTTTTTAACCCAATCAGGGAGGGGGATTATTTATTTAAAAAAAAAAAAAAAAAATTGGCACGAGCAGGGGAATTCATTGAGCTGCAGCACGGGTCGCCAGCTGCCTAAATCCACTCGCAACGGGCGACAGGTTATCATTATTTGTCGAGCACTGTATATATATATATATATTGTGACAGAAACCAGGGGATGGTAATAAATTCCGTATATAGGGCTCCCAGGATACTAGACAGTTTCTATCCTGTTTGGCCTGGGAGTGCAGCCTTATAATACATACACTCCATCCCACAGTTTGGCAAGCGCTGGAACTGAGGGATGAGAGATCCAGACCAGAGTTTGTCTGCTGCCTGATTTCTGTCACCTGTCATGCTAATTAGGAATCAGGTATGAAAGACTGATTTCCTGTTTGCTCTGGTCTCCCCACAAGAGCCAGGAGGCTGGAAGGCTGCTGAACTACAGAGGGGAGAAGCCTCTTCCCCAAACAGGTTCAATCTTTCTGTTCATTTGTGTAAGACTGCAAAAGTACCGTGTTTTGATGTTGGAAGTGGAAAAGCCACGTCCAACCCTGAGTCAGGGATATCTAAGTTAAGTTATCGCTCAGGTGAGCAGCTTTTGTTTTGATCTGTTTTCTGTTGTATGCACTGTGGCAGTCTCAGTGCCTGGGACTGAATAAACCAGGCATAGCCTGTTTAAAGGAACAGTACGTGACGCCTCATCATTTAACCTACCCTAAAAGACCGTGTTCTAAACAGTCCCGGACAAACGACGGAGCCCCGGAGTAAGCCGTTTGTCACATATGGTGGAGAATGCGGGCAGAGCACTAGGGGGTCTGCGGGTTGAAGAACTTTGAAAGAAAAAAAAAAAAAAAAAAAGTTTTTTTCATCCTCTGCAAACAAGATGGAAGACGTGGTGGGTGCGCTGGTATGCAATGTCGCTGCCCAGAAAGACGCGAATGAAACCCAGCAACAGCTGTTAATAGCCCAGCAAGAAACTAATGCAAACCAGCAGCAGACGAATGCAGCCCAGCAACAGCTGCTAATAGCCCAGCAAGAGATTAATGCAAACCAGCAACAGGCGAATGCAAACCAGCAACAGGCGAATGCAAACCAGCAACAGACGAATGAAGCCCTGCAAAACGCGATTGCAAACCAGCAAGAGACAAACCGCTTGCTGAGAGAGGAGCAACAGCGGTTCGCTCAGGGCTTACAGCAGGAACTCGAGATCCTGAGGGGGACTATCAGTAACCTTCCACTGGCAGCGGCAGCCCCAGTTCCGAAAATGACCAGGGCAAGCCACTACCTTCAGAAGATGGGACCCTCGGATGATGTGGAAGCCTATCTTCTCACGTTTGAACGCACGGCACAGAGAGAGGGATGGCCAGAAGCTGAGTGGGCTGGTCTAATCGCACCCTTCCTAAGCGGCGAACCCCAGAAGGCTTACTTTGATCTAGAGCCAGCCGAAGCTAACGTCTATGCAAAATTGAAGTTCGAGATCCTCGCCCGCCTCGGCGTAACCACGGCTGTTCGCGCCCAAAGGTTTCACGCATGGTCCTTCACGATGGATAAAGCCACCCGAAGCCAGATGTATGACCTCATCCACCTCGCCCGGAAGTGGCTACAACCCGAGATCAACTCAGCCAGCCACATCGTGGAACGGTTGGTCATGGACCAGTTCTTGAGGAAACTTCCCTCTGCCTTACGCCGTTGGGTCAGTCGGAGTGACCCCCACAATGCGGATGAGCTTGTGGCCCTCGTAGAAAGGTACAATGCAGCAGAAGAGCACCCGCAACCCACAGTCGTGGAGCAACCCCACTACCCGAGGTTCCAGGACTCTTCCAGAGACGGTAAAAGGGTACCGGGGTTAAGGGGCGCTGAAGAGCGGCGACCACCTTCACGCAGCACCAGCAACAGTGGTTCGCACACTAAGCGCAATAGCCAACATGGGGAGCCGGGAAAAGGCTCTAAGTGGGACACAGACTATGTACCTAAATGTGTAAATTGTCATGAGAGGGGCCACACAGCAAAAATCTGCCCACTAAATGATGAGCCCATGCAATGCAACAGCGTGGAACCTTATTCGCTGTTGTCCCAATGTATGGGCCCTAGCCCAGAGGACCCCTTGAATAACCATCTGTGGGCATTTGTAAAGGTTAATGGTAAGAGGGTTCGGGCACTTCTTGACTCTGGGAGCATGGTCACACTAGTGTCCGAATACCTCTTGCCCATTAAGAAGAAACAGGGATAATTGAGGAAATAGTTTGTATACCTCACATGCTAGACCTACCTATACGTATGAAATGCTCTATATACACCATGTGTAAACGGCCTCAACAAAACTAAACAAAATGCCGAAACCTTCCCCCCCCCACTCCCCCTGCCCCCCTCACCCACCCTCCCCGAGGCTGACAAAAGAGATAAACGTACAAATGGTTTATTAGGGAGAAATAGATTGTATACCTAACATTCAAGTGACACCTGTATGCATGATATGCTCTATATGCACCCTCCTCTCCCCCTGTCCCCCTGTCCCCTCCCCCCCCTTCCCTCCCCCCCCCCCGCTTCTTACCACACTTCCCACCCCTCCCCCCTCCTCACCTGCCTCCCCTCCACCCCCTCTCACCTTAAAAGCTCGGTAATGACCCATTCCTATCTGGTCCCTCCCCCCCCCCTATACACCCCCCCCCACTCCCCCCCTTTTTGCCCCATACCCCCCCCCTCCTCCCCTCTCCCCCGCTCTCCCCCCCTATCAAAGAGCTAAGGATATAACTGAGATATTTGAGCGGCGGAAGAACACAGAACCAGAGGGTTCGGCCCCCTATCCCCCCACACTCCCCACTGGATGCCGACGCCGGAGTCAATCCCGTTGGGCTTGTTAGCCCACAAGCCGGTCGCCCACGGACCAGGCAAATACTTGTTAGGTTCAAGCCTGAACCTCATCCTACTTCTCTCTCTGCCGCTGACTCTGTCCCAGCGGCACTACCCCCCGCCCCTGCTGCCCCCTACCCGCCCCCTTCCCCCCTTGGCCCATCCAACCAACCCTCCGACAAAGCAAGCCACCTACAAAAGTTTGCAAGGGCCGTACCTACGAATATACCAAAAGAGCAGGACCCCCCCAGATGGGAAGGGAGGATCCCTAAAAACCAGATACACTAACATCACTTATGGCCTCTAACGCCCCAGTAAAAATAGTATCGATCAACGTAAAAGGCCTTCAAAATAATAGGAAAAGGAGGCTCGCCCTCCAAGACATAAAACGGACTGGGGGAGACATCGTATTCCTGCAGGAAACCCACTTCACATCAGATGGCCCCCCAAATTTATTCAAAAAAGTGTTCCCAACATGCTTTTATGCATCATTTAGTAGTAAAAAGCGAGGAGTGGCTATCCTAATCAGACAAGGCACTCCATTCAATCATATCAAAACGACAATAGACCCAGAGGGTAGATTTCTCATGGTATATGGCTCTTTAGCGGGCTCAGCAATCGCCTTAATCAATGTATATGCCCCAAACGAAAATCAAATAGACTTCCTGAAAACAGTACTTGAGGGCATAGACCCGGGATATCTGTCCTCGATGATAGTGGGCGGAGATCTGAATATGGTCTTTAATCCCACCGAGGACAGATCGACCGTAACGGGTCACCCCCGTACAACCCACTCCCAAATCACCGGGAAAAGGTTCAGGGACTTAGCGGAGGAGTTCTCTCTAGTGGACGTTTGGAGATCACAACATCAGGGCCAGAGAGACTATACCTTCTACTCGACGCCTCACCAGACCTACTCACGCATAGATTACTTTCTGCTGACCAAGAACATCCTAGAGGCTGCCACGAAATCAGACATCGGCCCCATAACGTGGTCAGACCATGCCCCAATCACCTTGACCCTATCTACACCATTTGAAAAGACGTTTTCATACTCCTGGAGATAGAACGACTCCCTATTGAACCATCCCGAGATAGAGAGAGAGATCAGAGCCTCCCTTAAGGACTACTTCTTCTTTAACTCGGGGTCGGTGTCATCTCCGGCGATCCTATGGGAAGCCCATAAGGCGGCAATTAGAGGCAAATTTATCTCTATTGCCTCTCACAGGAAGAAAGTGAAACGCAAACTAATTCTAGACCTCACCGATAGCATCTCAAAACTTGAGCAGTCTCATAAAGCCAACCCCATAAAGAAAACCTATAAAGCCTTAACAATAGCCAGGCAAAAGCTCAAAGATACCCAAATGGAGAATGTTGAAAAAGCCCTTAAATGGACTAATCAACATTATTATGATAAGGGCAACAAGGCGGATAAGCTCCTGGCCAGCAGACTGCGTGGAATACAAAAAAGGTCCCAAATCACAGCGATTAAGAATAGATCTGGTGAAATACAATATAACGATAAAAAAATAGCGGCGGAGTTCACAAAGTATTATACGGATCTGTATAACCTGCGATCCAAAACTGGCCGTGTAGATAAAAAAAAAGCTTCAGAAGCGATCAAAACTTACTTAGACAAATGCCAACTCCCCACCTTGACTGATGAGGAAAATGAGATCCTCAACGCGGAGATCACGAAAGAAGAATTGGAAGAAGCGGTAAAAGCATTAAAGATCTCCAAGTCACCTGGCCCTGATGGCTTCACTAACGTCTACTACAAGCGATTCCTGCCTATATTATCCGCGCATCTACTAAAAATGTTCAATCATTTTATGGAAGGAAATGCGATCCCCACTTCCATGTCCCTGGCCAACCTAGCTATAATTCATAAGGAAGGCAGAGACCCGATGCAATGCGGAAGCTATCGTCCAATCTCCCTACTTAACAACGACCTCAAATTATATAGCAAAATTCTAGCCAACAGATTGAACCCCATACTGCCGAGGCTGATTAACATTGACCAAGTCGGATTCATATCAGGCCGACAGGCCTCAGACAATACGCGGAAAATAATCAATATTATTGAGCATATCCACCTAACAGGTACCAAAGCAATACTACTCAGCCTAGACGCAGAGAAGGCGTTCGATAGGATAGACTGGCTATTTTTAGACCATACTATGCGCAAATTTGGCTTCCGTGACGCATATTTAGAAGGGGTCCGCAGACTCTACCAAGACCCATCCGCGACGGTTAAACTACCGGGTGGTGACGCCCAGAGCTTTGGCATCCAAAATGGCACAAGGCAGGGGTGCCCCCTGTCCACCCTCCTCTTCGCGCTAACAATAGAGCCATTAGCAGCAACGATTAGAAATAACATAGATATTCAAGGGATAAATATTGGACGATCCCACTATAAAATCTCCCTGTTCGCGGATGATATAATTTTAACACTCTCGAGACCCCAAATTTCCCTCCCGAATTTACAAAAAGAGCTTTCAGACTTCGGAGCGATATCGGGTTATAAAATTAACAACGATAAGTCCGAAGCACTGAATCTCACCCTGCCAGAGCCAGAGATGAAACTTCTCAAACTAAATTTTAACTATAGATGGTGCTCCTCCTATATCAAATATTTGGGAGTAAAGATATCGAAGAACTACCATTCCCTCTACCAAAACAACTACCCCGCCCTCTTACACAAAATAAAATCCGACCTCGATAAATGGGGTTCGTATCAAATTTCATGGATCGGGAGGATGATCTCGGTGAAAATGAACATCCTCCCCAGGTTATTATATTACTTCCAGACACTCCCGATCCACATCCCTGGCACTGAATTAAAAAACATCCAGAAGCAAATTTTCCACTTTATCTGGCAGGGGAAAAAACCAAGAGTCCCACGTACGGTCCTGTTGGCTTCGAGGGGGAGGGGGGGCCTTGGGGTCCCCGACATTATGCGGTATTACCAAGCCGCCCAACTAAGACAGGTAGTAGTGTGGAATGCGGACCCCGGCCAATATTGCTGGCTAGATATAGAGATGCAATACGCCGGCACGCCTTCCCTGCCGACATGCCTTTGGTCACTGAACAAGGAGGATTTGCAGAAAAATAAATTCCAATTAGGACCAACGAGGCTCACATGGGAGATATGGACGAAATGCAAATTAAAATTTAAGCTCACAACCACCAAATCTCAATTTATACCAATCACTCAAAATCCAAAATTCCCACCAGGTTGCGAGCCCAGACAATTTGATCAATTTACAACCAAAAACATTCGGACGATTGCTGACCTCCTGAGCTTTGGAGAGTTCCTGAGCTTTCAAAGGCTACGAAGCAAATACGAAATAAGAGGACTAAATGTCTTCAAATATCTCCAAATTCGGCACTACGCACAATCAATTTCCCCAACGTTGGAATTTCCCCCTCTCACAAGATTCGAAAGATTATGCAAAGAGACAGCACACCAAAAAGGTCTCATAACGCAAATATACTCAGAACTAGAACGAGCAACTGATGCTCCGGTTCATGACTACATGCTCCATTGGGCAGCAGAATTGGGCACAGTTATAGACCAAGAGGATTGGGAAAGTATTTGGGAAGCAGCCTCAGGAACCTCCATATGTACCACAATCAAAGAAAATGTTTATAAAATAATGTTCCGCTGGTATCTTACCCCAGTTAGACTAAATCAAATCTACCCTCTGGCCTCCGATCTATGCTGGAGAGGCTGCGGACAAAAGGGAGACATGGCCCATATATGGTGGTCATGTCCAGAAATTCAGAAATACTGGGAAACTATACAAACTCTAATCACATTGATCCGTTGACCTACTTGCTGGCCAGGCCAATCGAGCATATTGACCGCCCAACAAGTAAATTGATCTCCTTCATTCTCACGGCGGCTAGATGTGCGGTGGCCGCCTCGTGGAAGAAAGTGTCTCCCCCCCCTAAGCAAACGGTCATAAAAAGGCTACAAGAAGTCATGCTAATGGAAAGGCTATCAGCCTTCCTCAAAAGGAAGACGGAGCCATTCTATAAGATATGGGACCCGTGGATAACCCACATGCGGGACTAAAAAGGATCGCCCTGTACCACAAAATAGGGATTACATAGCTGACTCCCATGTAAGACTAACAATTGCTACTCCACGCTAAAGAAAACAACGAAGATGGATGGGCAACGCGCAATGGACCAAGGGAGTAGGATCTCCCTCCCCCCCACCCCGCAGCCCCACCCCCCCCCCTTTTTTCTCTCTCCTTTCCCCCCCCATCCCCCCACATTCTGTTTCCACCCTCACGCCAACCCTACCGACCCATGTTTGAAGGTCGGGGGCGCGTTGAGCCTTTCCTTCTCTCTGTCCTTAAAAAACAAAGAAAACCTGTATTAGGCAACTTGATGTCTATTTTGTGTACAACGTATTATGAACAATGCCTAATAAAAAAACTTTGGAAAAAAAAAAAAAGAAGAAACAGGGAAACAGTTCACAAAGAGTGGCAATTTGTTGTATACATGGGGATAATCATGAATATTCCACTGTTGATGTTTTTTTTGAAACAGAGTTTGGTTCTTTAGATTTCAAGGTGGGTATTGTACCCAAACTGGCACATGATGTGTTAATAGGGACCGACTTTCCCCATTTTCTAAAAATGTGGTCCCCCGCTCAGAATAGCGCCCAGAGTTCAATAGCGGACCATAACGAAGTATTAGAAGAAACAAATCCTTTCCCTTTTTCAGAAATGGAGGTTGACGAGGGCCCAAATAAGAAGGGGGAAAAGGAGGAGTGCTGTAAAATTCCCTTCCCCATCACTACTTTGGTAGGGAATACCCCAAATCAAGATGTTGAGCAGACACTTACCACCCCAGAACCGGATAAGACCCTCGCTGACCTAGAGGTCAGTCCTGGGAGTTTTAAGAAGGCCCAGTGGGAAGACCCCACATTAGCGGTAGCAAGGGGAAATATACGGGACCAGAATAGTACTCCTGGCCAACCAGATAGGTCACTTGCTTACCCCTACTTCGAGGTAGAGAACGACCTAGTATATCGGGTTGATAAAAGGAAATCAGTTACAACTAAACAATTGTTGGTACCACGGACATTCCGTAACGTAGTATTACACCTCGCACATAGTCATCCATTGGGGGGACACCTAGGGGTGGAAAAGACAAAAGAAAAGGTTCTCCGAAGCTTCTATTGGCCTGGGGTTCTGGCAGAAATTACGAATTATTGTTCCTCATGCCCAGAATGTCAGATCACCGCCCCGTTCAAGGCGTACCGCAGCCCATTGGTACCCCTTCCCATAATAGAGGTACCATTTGACCGGATTGCTATGGATCTAGTAGGACCCCTAATAAAGTCTGCTAGGGGACATCAGCATATATTGGTAATATTAGATTATGCCACCCGATATCCGGAGGCAGTTCCCCTACGTAGCACCTCAGCTAAAAACATAGCAAAAGAGTTAGTAGTTCTGTTTTCCCGGGTCGGGATTCCTAAAGAGATTCTATCTGACCAGGGAACACCATTTATGTCCCAAGTAACAAAAGAGCTATGTAAACTCCTAAAAATCAAGCATCTCAGAACCTCAGTCTATCATCCACAAACAGATGGTTTAGTGGAAAGGTTCAATAAAACCTTAAAGAGCATGTTACGGCGGGCGGTTGATAAAGATGGGAAAAACTGGGATTGTTTGTTACCGTACCTGTTATTTGCCATTAGGGAAGTTCCCCAATCATCCACAGGCTTCTCCCCGTTTGAACTATTGTATGGCCGACACCCAAGGGGCTTACTGGATATAGCCAAAGAGACTTGGGAACACGAGGTTACCCCTTACAGAAGTGTAATAGAGCATGTTGCCCAGATGCAGGACCGCATTGCTGCAGTCCTACCCATAGTGAGGGAACACATGGAGAAAGCTCAAGAAGCACAGAGGAATACGTATAATAAGGGTGCTAGGGTCAGAATTTTTTTTCCAGGTGATAGGGTACTAGTTCTGGTTCCCACCGTGGAGAGTAAATTCCTTGCTAAATGGCATGGGCCATATGAGGTCTTGGAAAGAGTGGGAGAAGTAAATTATAAGGTAAGACAGCCAGGTAGGAGGAAACCTGAGCAAATTTACCATATAAACCTACTCAAGCCCTGGAAAGATAGAGAAGTCTTGTTAACCCTAGTACCCCCAGGTCCGTCAGAGAATCAAGAAACTGACCCAGAGGTTAGCATAGCTGAAACCCTGTCTGTTCATCAGAAACGAGAGGTTCAGAATTTAGTGAGAAGAAACAAAGAAATCTTCTCTATACGGCCAGGTAGAACTAGCGTAATTGAACATGACCTAGTCTCTGAACCAGGGGTCCGAGTTAACCTTAAACCGTACCGAATCCCAGAGGCCAAAAGAAAGGCTATAAGTTTAGAGGTTAAAAAAATGCTAAAACTAGGTGTAATTGAGGAATCCCAAAGTGGGTGGAACAGCCCTATAGTCTTAGTCCCAAAGCCAGATGGTACAACAAGGTTTTGTAATGACTACCGGAAACTAAACGCGGTGTCAAAATTTGATACTTATCCTATGCCCAGGGTAGATGAACTTGTAGAGAGACTGGGCAAAGCCCGATATCTCACAACCCTAGACCTAACAAAAGGGTACTGGCAGGTTCCCCTCACAGAAAGGGCAAAAGAAAAGACAGCCTTCTCAACCCCAGACGGCCTCTTTCAGTATAAGGTGTTGCCTTTTGGCTTACATGGAGCTCCCGCCACATTCCAAAGAATGATGGATAAAATTTTAAAACCACATGCTCGGTATGCTGCCGCCTACCTGGATGATGTGGTAATCCATAGTGAAGATTGGCAATCCCACCTTCCAAAGGTCCAAGCTGTGCTTGACGCAGTCCGGTCTGCTGGACTAACTGCTAACCCCGCTAAATGCACTATTGGTCTGGAGGAGGCCAAGTATCTGGGATATTCTATTGGCAGAGGTT